>NC_057812.1:610952250-611241310 GCF_018294505.1 Triticum aestivum
GGTCGAAACGGGGGTCCTGTTTATCGGGAGGGGTGTGGCGTACCGCAAAACGGACGAAACGGACCTCCTACGGTCGAGATGGGGGTCCTGTTCATCGGGAGGGGTGTGGCGTACAGCAAAATGGGACTCCACAGGATACTGTTCATCTCCACCATCGACCTCCTCCAGCCTCCACGGGCTACCGTCGACCTCCTCCAGCCTCCACGGGCTCCTGTTCATCCAGCCTCCACCGCGCACTACTCCATCGGCTACTGTTCAACCACCCCTCCACCGTCTACTGTTCATCCAGCCCTCCACACCACGGGGTCCTGTTCAACCACCCCTCCACGGGCACCCCTCCACCGTCTACTATTCATCCAGCCCTCCACACCACGGGGTCTTGTTCATCCAGAGGCAACGCCACCGCTCACTGTTCATCCAACCCCCCTCCCCTGCAACGCTCACTGTTCATCCAATCAATCGGCTTCAGTTAGCAGCAGTAGCGAAGGAATCGCTCGATCGGGTTCAGTTAACAGCCATTGATCGATCGCTCCGATTCAGTAATGCGTAGCCTGTAGTGCAATCGCTCAGGTTCGTTAGAGCCCAATGCCTCGCTCGGGTTCAGTAAGAGCCAATGCCTCGCACACACACGCGTACGTGTACGAGAGAAATGCGCATCGCTCGGCCCCTGACCTGCCATCGTAACCGGGAACTCCCCGAAATTTTCCTCGCCCTCGCTTCTACCACGGTTTTTCCATCATGGATGGCCCAAAGAATGTCATGCAGCTGCGTCTCCGGCCCGCCCAAGACAAAAAGCCCATTTTTTGTCATGATTTTTTGTCATAGAAGTAGGAGCCCACCACATCTATGATGATACCGGGTTTTGTCACAATTATCGTCATAGAAGTGTCATATGTATGACAGAAAAAATTTCGTTCGGCCCAAAATGTCACGGATGTGTCTTTTTTTGTAGTGATATGAATGTAGAGTAATAAGTTATGCAACAAGTGTTTGGTTGGTTGCTGAAGAAGTTGAGGTAGAGGTTGCTGCCGGAGGTGAGGAGGAAGATCTGAGGAATCTGTAGGCGACGTCCAGGGCGCTGCTCTGTTGTGATGGATGGTTCCATCGTTGGAGCAGCTCCGGCGAGCCGTAAGACATCGAGACTGAAGCAGTACAAGACATACATCGTTAATCTCAAGTGGTATTCTAAGAGCATCTCCAATAGATGATGTACAATACATTACCAAAAAGTGGGAGATGTAAAATTTACATCACCGAAAAACACATGACTACAACAGATGAGGTAAAAACTGTTGAATCTGAACTTAATTGTCGAAACTCAAATTTACTGTTGAATCCGAATGTTACTGTCGAAACTGAATGCAATGGTAGCAGAGAGACACTTCACATGTAGTTTAGGTAGGGCCTGCAATTCATCTTCAACTTGCACCCCCTAAGCCGCCAGCCACCACCGGCCCCCACCGCCCCGAAACCACTACCCACCGCCGGTCCGCCGCCGCCCCGGCCAGCCCTCTAGGCCTCCCCCCACGCCGAGATTTTTCTCCGGCGATCCCCACACGACCGCCCCACCACCGCGCCCCCACCATTGGCGACCACCGCCTCCACCTTGAACCGTAAGATAGATAGTGGGTTACCTCTCCGGCGAGCCCCCTGCCCCGCTGCGGGTGGTTCTTCCTTAAATCTGGCAAGCCCCCCACCCCCTAAAAATTAACTGACCCAAAAGTCGATTTAGTCGACTGAAGTGTAGCTAAATCGGAGCAGAGCAGTAGCATGAGCGAGGGGGAGAGCAGCAGCAGCTGCGCGAGCGAGCGAGAGCCGGAGCAGCAGCAGCAGCAGATCCGACTGGTATGGCCGCCGCTGCCGAAGAGGCCTCGCACTGGGGGAGAGCCGCCGTGGAGATGTCTCCCACGGTGTCGGCTTCGAGGTAGCCGCGCCATGGGGTTGTGGGATGGAGCACCATCGGCGCCGGTAGGTCGAGTTAAGGAGAAGGTGCGATGCGATGAGTATACAACCTCTTTGGTGGCGCCGAGTAGGCCTCGCCTTCGTCCGAGGAGTCGGTGAGGATGTTGTGGTTCCGGTGGAGCAGGTTAAGGCGGCACTATGGGGATGGAGCCACCGCGATAGACGAGGCAATCATCGGAGCAGCTCCATGGAGGTGGAGGACGGGGCGGCTAAACTGGTGGGACGACAAGATGGACGATGGATCCTCATCCGAGGAGGTAGATGAGGGACGTTGAGCTGTTGCAGTGGACGATGTCGTTGGGGAAGAGGCTCCAGCTGGGTAGCGGTGAGGTGGCAGAAGGAGGAGGGTGGGGTTTCACGGCTGGAGCAAAGAGGTTATGGCGGCCTGGGATTTCGAATGGCAAAAAGGAGGCGATAGGAGGGGGAACCATGACTTAGGGACGCGCTTGTCCAAAATGTAGGGTGTGTTACAAAAGTACCCCCACCGATTTGAACTAGAGGCCCTTTCGGCTCAGGGTTAGAAGGGGGATTTCACGTGTCGGGATTTGGCAGCTGGAGGGAGTTTTCGCGCGTGTTGTAATTTCCGGATAGCAAGGCACGGGTTGTGAAGGCGCGAGTTTTGGGAGCACGATATCTGAATTTTCGAGATATAATAAGGCGCGGGTTGAATTTTAGGGACAAGCCTAACATGTAAATTGTACTTGTACGTACCAAATCAACTCGCACTTCCATCAACGAAAAAATGAAACAAATAGAACTGTTCACACCACACACACACACACACAGAGTCTTGTCCCGTTTTACTATACAAATACTATTCAAATATATGAATCCATGTTATGTCCAATTATTTTTTTTCCTAGTTGTATAATGCATGTAACCTAGTCATACCAACTTTTTAGTGCATTCCAAATGTCTATACTACCGCTGCAATTCAAACTAAATTTGAATTCGTTCCTCTATTTGAATAAGAATCTACAATCATGATTGTTGCCAACTTCAACCATCATTCATGTATTACCTTAACAACACACCACATGATTCCATTTTTTTAATACACTTGATATTGATTCCAAATAATAGTACATTTATGTACTAACTAGATATTCATAATCTAAACCATGTTCCATACGTACACCTTGTTTATCACACAAAGTATAGTGCCCCGCCCCCTACATTATGACAAGTATTTAGCCCTGAGCTGCAAAAGCCACACATTATCCCAAATTATAATCAATGTTCTATATATTATATGTAGTACTAGCATGATGCCCATGCGTTGGACGGAACATCAAGATGATCGAGGGGGAGCCTTATTTGCAAATGTGGAGAGGGGTGTGGGTATCTTTTTTCAAAATTGCCATAGTTTCCTTCCTATCCGTCAGATATAAATCAGACGGCCTATATTCCAGGATGGCAGGCAAACCATCATCAACGACTTTGTTTTTTATGAGAGTAGAGATAAAATATATTATATGTAGTATAACATGTTCATAACCACACCATGTGTATCACCTTTATATATATTCACGCACATGTCCATTTAAAAAACTATGATAAATTCTTCAAATATCAGAATTCACTTTTTATAATGAATTATGATCTCTATACGTCTTTTACACCCACACAATCCTCTTATCTTTGTAGCTAGCGCTAACTTCCTCTCGTGCATGCACACACACCCACATCCCTCTCACCCTCCCTCAAAATTCTCTAGCTCCATCGTGCAAATTCGTCTTTTCACTTTAGGTCATTCACCCATGGTGTGTGTAGGCCCCCCAACTCCTTCTTTATGGCACACATCGATCAATATGCCTCTCTAGCCAGGTGTGCCTACCACAAACACAAGCTTTCCCTCTTCTCTTCTCACCGTCCATGCCTCACTCTCGCCCCTCTTTTCATCGATCTCGTACTCGCACACTCCTTCCCCCTCGATATAGTATGCCTCTCGCACCACCTCCTAGCTGCATCCCTCTCTCTCTATCCTTCTCTCCGAGCCTTATTTGCTTCTAACACATACATGCATGTATACCGATCGATCTCCCTACATATACCTAGGTCAAATTTAACTATTTTTCCCCACCATCGATCGACGTACCTCACAAGTTATGTCTCTCCCTTCGCTGACAAAGGACGATTGATCTTACTATGTAGTTACGTCTGCTTACCACAGCCATATCATCCCCCCTCATCATTCGTGCATGCCGCCTGACCCATCTCTCACACGCACGTGCACAGACAGGCATGCATCCCCTCTATTATTGATATTGCAGGCGTGCCCTCCGTTTGTCTAGCAAGCCTCTCCCACCATTTGTTAGAAGCAAGTCCACCACCAAACCCTCCAACACTCTATCTCTGTCTCTCTCCCAACCTTATTCCTCTCCTACACATATGCATGGATGCCGATCGGTCTCCCTCAATACATAAGGTAGGTCTCTCTCCTCCTCCACACATATACCAGCCATTGTACCTCTATAGTTAATTAGGTCTCTCCCCCACCACCCACACCGATAGTTGAGCGTTGTAGGTAGGTATCCATGCCACAGAAACAAACTGCACCTATCGCCTCTCATGTCCCAGTAGGCCATCCACCCTATATCTTTGACATGGGCACACACAAATTCGATATCACTCTTTATCGATCGCGCGCACACACACATCACCCTCTCTTTGATTCTATGGATACCACATGCCGATGATACCTCCACTCTCTTCTCATGGATCGCCCCCTCTATATATATGATATATCCAGGCCTCAATTTCACACTCATTGCATATGTTACATTTTTTGATTGAAATATCATTGACACATATTCCCTGTCTATCTCTCACGCCCCCCCCCAAAAAACACTCACGGACCCACACACTATATATCTCTACGTTTGTATCTCTCTCACACAACCCCACGTAGGTGGTGTACGTACACGAAGAAAATAGGTGCGTGTACTCATGCTTCGAGCCCAGCCACACCCGCGCGGGTACACGATGGAGCTCATTTCTATACGAAATGGCAGCCCACATGCTAATTTGAGCGCGTGTAGTGGTTATTTACCTACGGAGGTTGTGTACCACACATCCATGAAACAAAGTTATATCGCTCAATGGAACGTACACCGAATATAAAATGATTTTATGGAGAAAAAGGTAGTCCGCTCCACTATATACAATGGAGCCTGCCTGCCGGGGTTTGTCTCTCTCCGGAGTATCTCACACAAGGCAGCGGTGGCCTCTGTCTCTCTCACTGTCGGTCACTGATCCGGCCGCATCCCGTCCTCCAACGGAAAGGGAGGATGTGCATCGTTTCTCCGTTTGATGGTGCCGAGGCAGCACATCCTTATCTGCGTTACCCGTCGTTCTCTCTGACCAAGCTCCGGCACGGTAGGGCCTACGCCACTTGCTCGCTGCCGCAGTATGGGCAGATCCCGCCCGCCGCCGCTAACCTAGTTACATCCCGACAACCCCCAGGTATCCCCTCCGGCCTTGCTCCACTGTCCGTCTTCCCACCTCGTTGCATGTGGAAAATCTTGCATGTGGATCTTCCATAGTTCTTTGCCCAAAACGTAGCTCATCCGGTGTACTTTCCATATTGCAATCTCGTCCTCACACCATTTTAGACAATCACAACCGTGTTGTTAACTTCCCTTAGGACAAGGAATATGCTTCTTTTTTGTCGTCGTATGTATCATCAACTGTTATTGGCCAGTAATTGTTTCCTTTATACCTCTTTTTTTGCAAACATGCTATCCATTTCACCTCGTTGCTATTGTGACTTTTTGGCGAACTTCACAAATAAGTTTTTTTCTTAAGAGTGTTTTGTGTAGTTGTAGCAACATCTCTACATTTCAGTGTGATTGCTCAAAGGGAGATTGGTTTTTATCTATCCTCCTCATCCAACTCCCAGCCTAATCTTCTCCAACTATTTGCTTAATACTCTCCAACTAGTTAGTCTTAAGAGAGACTCCAAAGGTGACCAGCTTCTATTTGTGTGTTTATTGTTTCATCAATAGTCCTCTATTATTGTAATCACACTAATATCATTGGCACGGGGACGCTCAGCTCTAATTTAGTGGAACTGCACAAAATGATCGGAATGTTGCATGCTCCAGACAGCTACTTTTTTCCCAACATGCCTTGTTGATTTAGACCGAGCTGGGGGGGGGGGGGAGTTGCTGCTGGTGAAAGCACAGATCAATTTTAATTTAACACCTTATCACAACTTTGTCTTCAGTTGTGATGTAAATATTAGCTCTAATCTACAAATCATTGAGATGCATTAGCAAGGAAGTTAGTTTTTTTTTTTTCCGAAAGAGCATGGATGGCAAGACACACGAAACAAAAGCTGAAAGCTTAGAGCATTGTACAATTTCATGTCGCTGGAAAATTATTTGTATAGTATGTCAATTATGTAAACAAATGTTGGAAACTTGATAGGATTGCCAAAAGCCTCTTCAGCATCTGGGGCCATGTGCCATGCAAAAATTATAGTCCCTCCGTTCCTAAAAAATTATATTTTTGGAAATTTCAAATAAACATATTTTAGTGTGTAGATTCACTCATTTTGCTTCGTATGTAGCCAGTCGTTGAAATCTCTAGAAAGACAAATACTCCGTAGTATTTAAGAACTAAGGGAGTAGTCACAACCGCATGTGAGACTCCTCCCGGTCATTGCGCCGCACTAATAGTGAGTAATGAGCAGTCAAATTATAAGCCCCACCTTTCCCACTGTAAGTTGCTCGGAAGAAGCAACCATCAATACGCTCTTCTTTGAATCCGCTCATACTACTCAAGTTAGTCAGAATCCCCACCCGACTGCTAGAATCCTATGACTTCACGACCCTACAAAACCATGTCGATCCAAATCCAACTGTGAATCCGAATCAGGTAGAATCCATGTTGAGTCGCGATCCAAATCATAGAATCCTATACAAAACTGTACAATCCCGACTATGCTATGTCCGATTCTACTAATTTATCTAAGTCATTTATTTAGTTGTAAAAAAAAATATTATGCCTTCATCCAAACCCCTTTTCATATACCTCATGGACCTTTATTCCCCTCCCAAGCCCAAATGCTCAGCCGCCAACACCTTTGATCTTGCTCTCAGAAACCCTAGATCAAAATTGAGAATTAGGCTTGTCGATAGATGGAATTGGCGTGAAAAGGATGATACTTGAAGATTGATCAAAGAAGGAGAGAAAGACTGTCGGTGTCAAAACCGGCGGATCTCGGGTAGGCGGTCCTGAACTGTGCGTCTAAGGCAGATGGTAACAGGAGGCAGGGAACACGATGTGTTACCCAGGTTCGGGCCCTCTTGATGGAGGTAAAACCCTACGTCCTGCTTGATTAATATTGATTATATGGGTAGTACAAGAGTAGATCTACCACGAGATTAGAGAGGCTAAACCCTAGAAGCTAGCCTATGGTATGATTGTATGTTGTGGTTGTTGTGTCCTACGGACTAAAACCCTTCGGTTTATGTAGACACCGGAGAGGGCTAGGGTTACACAAGGTCGGTTACAAAGCAGGAGATATCCATATCCGTACTTCCTAGCTTGCCTTCCACGCCAAGTAGAGTCCCATACGGACACGAGACGAAGTCTTCAATCTTGTACCTTCATAGTCCAACAGTCCGGCCAAACGATATAGTACGGCTGTCCGAAGACCCCCTAATCCAGGATTCCCTAAATAGCCCCTGAACCAGGCTTCAATGATGATGAGTCCGGCGCGCAGTATTGTCTTCGGCATTGCAAGGCGGGTTCCTCCTCTGAATACACCACGAAAGAATTTGAATACAAGGATAGTGTCCGACCCTGCAAAATAAGTTCCACATACCACCGTAGAGAGAATAATATTTTCACAAATCTAATTTGCTGACTTTGTTTTGGTAACATGACATTATGTCATGGCTCGATGATTATTCGAACCGTTTCCTTTAACTAGTCCCGCACATAACGCGAGGCATTTTTTTGACACGTCTTGTCAAAGCAGAGATCGTGTCCCCTTATCATGGGATTCTCATCAATACGGGCGTGGGTAACCCAACCACGCCATTGATTACGGCGCTTGGGGGATAAGCGAGTTTTACCAGGCTAGTGGGGATGCATAGTTTTGTCTGCCCATATAAAGGGATAAGGATTCACCTTTTCATCCACGCCTTCTTCCTTCCTTGCTCATCCATTTTCGCACGCTCGAGCTCCAGCGCCCAAGTCTGCATTTCCCACCTCGACCTTCTCCAACCATGTCCAGAGCGGGAGGCAGGTGAATGGTCTCCTCCCTCACGGAGGGACACATCAAGAAGCTGAGGAGAGCCGGATACCTTCCTGACG
Source organism: Triticum aestivum (assembly GCF_018294505.1). NCBI lineage: Eukaryota > Viridiplantae > Streptophyta > Magnoliopsida > Poales > Poaceae > Triticum > Triticum aestivum. Next base: position 610,960,540 of record NC_057812.1, read on the forward strand.
ACATCGCGCACCGGCTCCCAGATGAGGGGCAGCTCATTCCCACCCCCAGGCCCCATGAGAGGGTAGTGTTCCTTACCCATTTCCTCCGCAGACTAGGATTCCCTCTCCACTCATTCATCCGGGGGCTCATGTTCTACTACGGCCTGGATTTCCACGATCTGGCCCCAATCTTCATCCTCAACCTCTCGACGTTTATCGTCGTGTGCGAGGCCTTCCTCCACATCAAGCCCCACTTCGGCTTATGGCTGAAGACCTTCAATGTCAAGCCGAAGGTAGTGAGCGGCCGCCAGGCGGAGTGCGGAGGCGCCATGGTGGGCAAGATGCCCAATGTCACATGGCTCGTGGGCTCCTTCGTGGAGACCGTAAAGGGGTGAAAATCGGGGTGGTTCTACATCACCGAGCCACGTGACCCTAAATGGGTAGCGGCCCCTGAGTTCCGATCTGGCATCCCCACGCGGCTCACCTCATGGAAAGAGAAGGGCATGTCCTGGGGTAGTTCGGGAGAGCTGACCGGACTCCAAACATGGTGAACAAGAAGGTCCAACTCGTCAACGTAGTCCAGGTCATGTTCATCCGCCGTATCCTCCCTTGCCAACAACATGATTTCAACTTGTGGGAGTTCGACCCGGCCCAGCACCAAACTCTGAACAGGCTCTTCAACACAACTCACAAGGATGCCTGGAAGGTGCTATTCAAGGGTGCCGAGGTTCCCCCTTCCACTACCGAGGATCGCAGAATTTGCGCGAAGCGCCAAGCCAGCGCGGTAAGTTGTTTTACCTCTCACAGGATACTTGTTTTTCATAGTTTAACTCTATGCGGGATCTAAACTCCCGTACCTTTGACAGGACTGGCAGGAGACGGCCGGACAGATCGACTGTCTGGCTCCTTTGCCCAAAGGCACAGTGGACACTCTCTTGACGAAGATGCTAATTCCGGCCCTGTCGGCATTCTGGGAACGGGGGTCCCCAAACTTGCCTGCCTGTGGCCTGCGGCGTGGCTCAGGTGGGGGCCCAATGCGGCCCATCTTCATCAGCCCAAGCTCAAGACCCTTGCGAGGGGCCAAGCCTCGCGGGGTGGACGACAGGAAGCTTCCTCAAGAGCGGCCTCATCAGGCAGGCTCGCGAGGAGGCGGAGAGATCAATGCACGGGTACCTCGCGAGGATCCCATGACGCAAGTCATGACGATCAAGGCCAGGCGGGCACCGGCCTGCGCAGGGTCCTTGTTTCGGTGCAATGAGACCAAGACTAGCCGGACGGCCGGACGGAGGTCACCGTGGAGCCCAAGACGGCGTCATCACTAGTGCTTTTGGCTGCCGAAGACCACCTTTGGTCAGGATAAATTGTACTAGATGTTCCCCTTCAAAATGGCCAATTGTTGGCGCCCTTCCCGCTCAATTATTCGGGGAGAGGTCTAGGGCCTCTATAAATAGAGCTAGCCTCCACAAGAGGGAAGAAAAAAAGAGAGAGAAGGAAGGGAAGCGGAAAAGAGAGAGAAGGAAGGGAAGAAGAGGAGAAGAAACCCAGTAGAGACTAAGTAGAACGCACCGCACCACCTCAAGAACACCCCTCGTGAGGCTGTTCTTCCCTTGTACTGTCCATCATCACCCCAGAGGCAATCCACTACACCACACACTGGAGTAGGGTATTACACCACAACGGTGGCCCGAACCAGTATAAACCTCGTGTCTCCTGTGTTGTTCATCATTTTCATCTTAGTTCGCACGTACGAGAGGATTGGACGTTGATCGGTAGGGGAGAGATCTCCGCACGCACCCCAGTGTTCGAACCTCAAGGGTCTGCCAGAACCCGAAATCCAACATTTGGCGCGCCAGGTAGGGGTGCGTCGGAGTTCCCTCCCGACGGCCCGCTCTCCACCAACACTGCGGTCCGTCCTCATGGAGGACAACGCGCTGCCCGCTCCGGCAGAAGATGTCGGCACTGGGGCTAGGGGCTCCAGGACTTGGCCCCCACCTTGTGACGGGTGCAGTGGCCGCCCAAGTTCAAGCCCGAGATGCCGCCGTGCTACGACGGCGCGACGGACCTGCTGGTTTTCCTGCTAGCATATGAGGACGCCGTCCTCAGGGCCGGGGGCGACAACTGGGTGATCATGGCCCTCACCGGTGTCCCGCGCATGTGGCTCCTCCACCCACCGATAGCTTCTGTGACCTCTTGGGAGGAGCTACACGACCTCTTCCTCGCCCGTTTCACCGCGCCAGTGCCGCCCGTCGTCGCGGCTCTCCTGGGTGGTTCCCAAGCACCACCCTCGAGCCACCACGTCAAGCCATTCACCCGTCAGATCAGCGCTACATCCAAGCGCCAAGAGGCCCCCCGGGGCTGGGCGGCGCCCGAGGCCGATTTGACTTTCGACGCGGATGATCACCCCTTCAACCCCTCCGATTCGGGCACACTCCCGATGCTGTGCACCCCCACCATCTGCCAAGTGGCCGTCACCAGGACCCTCATCGTCAGTGGTGCCGGCCTCAATGTGCTCTCGGTGGAGGCCTTCAGCCTCCTTCACGTGCCACCCGAGCGGCTCCAACCCAGCAGGCCCTTCTCAGGCGTCGGAGCCGGTTCCACTGCCTCCTTGGGGCAGATCCGCCTCCTAGTGACCTTCCGCACCTACGACAACTTCCGCACAGAGCTGATCGACTTTGACATCGCCCCCATCGGCCTCCCCTACAACGCCATCCTCGACTACCCGGCCTTGGCCCGGTTCATGGCGGAAACTCACCCTGCGTACAACCTCATGAAGATGCCCGGGAGCAGCGGCATCCTCATCATGCCCGGGAGCGCTGCAGGTGCTCCAACTCGCCTTGAAGGAAGTCGCGGTGGCCCAACCCACTAGCACCGACGCCCTTGAGACCAAGGGGGCTGTGCCGGCTAAAAAGAAGCAGATGTTCACCCAGGACAAGGCGGAAACCAAGCAAGTACCGGTCGACGAGGACGGGTCCACCGGCGCCACCTTCATCATAGGGGCCAACCTCGAGCCCGAACAGGAGAAGGCCCTGATCGGATTCCTGCGCGTGAACAAGAAGGTATTCGCGTGGGAACCTAATCAGTTAGCAGGAGTCCCGAGAGGTGTGATCGAGCATCACCTCAACTTGTGCCCCAACGTACGCCCCGTAAAGCAGAAGGCAAGGAGGCAGTCTACTGAGAAACAGGCTTTCATCGTTCAAGAGACCTGGAAACCGGAAGCGGCAGGGGTTACCTGCGAGGTCCTCTACCCCGATTGGTTGGCTAATCCTATTGTCGTGCCAAAGAAGGGGGGGACGGAGCGCATGTGTGTCGACTTCACCAATCTCAACAAAGCCTGCCTGCAGGACCCATTTCCGCTCCCCCGCATTCACCAGATAGTTGACTCCACCGATGAGTGTGACCTATTGTGCTTCCTGGATGCCTTCTCGGGCTTTCACCAGATCAAGATGGCGGTGGAAGACGTGGAGAAGACTGCTTTCCTAACCCCGTGTGGGGTGTACTGCTATACGTGCATGCCATTTGGGTTGCGCAACGCAGGCGCAACCTTTCAGTGGCTGGTGCACATCGCTTTAGGCCGACAGCTCAGGAGGAACGCTGAGGCTTACGTCGACGACATCTGGTGAAGTCTCAGGAGGAAAAAACACTGATACATGACCTGGAGGAAACCTTCGGGAGCCTCAATGAAGTGGATCTACGGCTCAACCCGAAGAAATGCGTGTTTGGAGTCCCCTCGGGCAAGCTCCTGGGCTTCCTAGTATCCCACAGAGGCATAGAAGCCACCCCGGAGAAAGTCAAGGCGGTCGAGGACATGAGCTCGCCGAAGACCCTCAGGGAGATGTAGAAGCTCACCGGTCGTGTAACCGCGCTAGGGCGCTTCATATCCAAGCTAGGGGAGCGAGCACTGCCCTTCTTCAAGCTTATGAAGAAGAAAGGCCCCTTCGAATGGACTGAAGAGGCCGACAAGGCGTTCCAAGAACTCAAGAGGAACCTTACCAGCCCACCCATGATGGTAGCCCCTCACCCTCATGAGCCCCTGGTGCTCTACCTTGCGGCCACGCCCTACTCCGCTAGCGCAGCTCTGATGGCGGTCAGGGAGGAGCGCAGGGCCAAGGCCGCATCGACTGACCAGGCTGAAGCAGAGCGAGGCCAGGAGGGCCTCGCGAGGACCGTGACCACAGCCACAGAGGGGCAGCCGCAGTAGGAGGGCGCACCCGGGGCAGGGGAGGCCCCTTCAAACGATCAAGAGCTAGGGGCTCCATTGACTCAGGAGACGCCTCGACCCCTGGAGGACGCAAGCTGCGTCAGCACCCTCAACCTCGTCGAGCACCCCGTGTATTTCGTCAGCACAGTGCTACGGGACGTGAGGGTGCAGTACCCAATGCCTCAAAAACTCCTCCTCACGCTATTGGTGGCCTGACGCAAGCTGCGGCACTACTTCCAAGGCCACCCCAACAAGGTCGTCTCGGCGTACCCCTTGGAGAGGGTACTCAGGAGCCCCAACTCAGCTAGAAGGGTCACTGAATGGAACATCGAACTAAAAGCATTTCAGCTCGAATTCAGTACGACCAGGGTCATCAAGGGAGCCGCACTTGCGGATTTCGTGGCAGAATGGGCAGAAGCACCGGGTCTCTAGGAAGGCGAAGACCGGTCACTTTCCCAGGAAGCGAAGCACCGGACGGCTGGGTCATGCACTTCGATGGGGCGTTCTCCCGACATGGCGCCGGAGCTGGTGCGGTGCTCGTATCCCCCACTCAGGACAAACTCTATTACGCCGTGCAACTCTGCTTCCAGTACGGAGAGAAGGTCTCCAACAATATAGCAGAGTACGAAGGCCTGATAGCAGGCTTGAAAGCAGCAACCACCTTAGGGGTAAAGCGCCTCACCATCGAGGGAAATTCACAGCTCCTCGTCGACTTCTCCAACAAGATATACGAGCCAAAGGACGAGCACATGGAAGCTTACCTCGCTGAAGTCCGCAGGATGGAGAAACAGTTCTGGGGGCTGGAGCTGCAACATGTGCCTCGTGACACCAATTAGGAGGCTGACGACATTGCCAAGAGGGCGTCTAGGCGGCTGCCGCAGGAACCCGGTGTCTTTGAGGAGCGGCTCTTCAAGCCCTCGGCGGGCGTCGCTATCGGTCATAGTGCAACCAAGGGAGGAGCCTCCTCAGCCGCTTGCCTCGGGAGCTCTGGTCTGTGGCCCGGCCTCAGGGGCATGCCTGCTCCTGGCGTTGGAGCCTTAGGAGGGATGTTGGATCCCAGAGCGCAAGGACTACCTGATGCAAGGGATTCTGCCGGAGAATGAGGAGGAGGCGGAGCGTGTGGCACGGCAGGCCACGGCTTATTGCATCCAGGATGGTGAGCTCTACAGGAAGCGGCCAAATGACGTGTCGCTACGTTGCATTTATAGGGAGCAAGGAAAGGAACTGCTGGCGGGCATACATAGCGGACATTGCAGGCACAACTCGTCATCATGAATCCTCATTGGCAAGGCGTTTCGCAGCGGGTTCTACTGGCCCACAACACTCAACGACGCCGTTGAGCTAGTGAAGGCTTGCGAGGCCTGCCAGTTTCACACTAAACAGATCCATCAGCCTGCGGGGGGTCTGCAGACCATACCCCTCTCATGGCCGTTCGCAGTTTGGGGGTTGGACATTCTGGGCCCATTCCCTCGGGCGCCAGGGGGCTATCGCTACCTCTACGTCGTTGTGGACAAGTTCACCAAGTGGGCCGAGGTGGAAGCTGTCCGCACAATCCCAGCAGGCTCGGCAATCAAGTTCATCAAGGGCCTCGTGAGCCGGTTTGGGGTGCCTAACCGCATCATCACTGACAACGGTTCGCAATTCACCAGTAATCTCTTCAAAACGTATTGTGCTAACCTTGGAACGCAGATATGCTACGCTTCGGTAGCACACCCCCGGAGCAATGGCCAGGCTGAACGAGCCAACACGGAGGTCCTGAGGGGCCTCAAGGCCAGGACCTTCAAGAAGAAGTTGGAGGCCTGTGGCAGGGGCTGGCACGACGAGCTCCAGTCCGTGCTGTGGTTAATCCGCACGACAGCGACCAAGTCGACTCACGAGACCCCGTTCTTCCTCATCTACGGAGTAGAGGCTGTTCTCCCTCATGAGGTCAAGTGTCGCTCCGCACGGGTCCTGACATTTGACAAGGCTCAGCAGGACGCCATGCGGGGGGCGGATCTCATGCTGGGGGAGGAATGCCGTCGGGAAGCCGCACTGCGAGCGGCAAGGTATCAACAGGCGCTACGACGATACCACAGCCGCAACATCCGCCTAGGACCCTTGAGGTAGGGGATCTCGCGCTCAGGCGGGTTCTCTCCGGGAAGGGGCTGCACAAGCTCTCTCCCATGTGTGAGGGCCCATTCAAGGTTGTTCATGTTTCCAGGCCTGGCTCCGCGCGCTTGGAGACTCCGGAGGGAGTACCCATCCAGAACGCATGGAACATTCAACATATCCAGAGGTTCTACCCCTGAGCGAGGCCTAGCGCCTGGGAAAGGCCCGGTGCCTGTGAAGAAGGCCAATGCCTGTGAAGCTATCACATTTTGGGAAAGGCCCGGTGCCTGTGAAGAAGGCCAATGCATGTGAAGCTATCGCGTTTTGGGAAAGTCCCGATGCCTGTGAAGCTATCGCGTTTTGGGAAAGGCCCGGTGCCTGTGAAGAAGGCAAACGCCTGTGAAGCTCGCGGCCCGTGACACTCTCACGTAATAATGAGTGGGGCTGTACACGCCCCGGAGTCTCTGGAGTGCCGCCCTCGGGGCTCGGGGCCTCCCGCCCACGCCCAGTGGCAGCACTTAGCTCCGCGCTGGTGAGAAGACGTCGAAGACTAGAATGGGTGCCAGACGCGGCTTTTTCATTTGCTTTCTGCAGTTGGCGTGTTTATTCCCGTTTGAAGTCTTATTGGAGTTATTGGCGTTCCTGGCTTGTGACTCTTTGTCTTTTTCATCCACTTGCCTCGTTTTCTCTCGCACAAGTCTCGCGAGGGATGTTTGCGGGCGCCCTCGCGAGCGTCTTCTGCCCCGATCATCTGGAGCTTTCCTGTCTGAGCCCTCTACGGGAGCACCCCTCCCAGTCCATGCCTCACGGGCATCGCGACACAAACGGAGGACCTAGGCTGATCGCCCCCGCTGCCGGGACCAAAGGTTACCCCACTAACTAATCCTTGCAGGGCATGAAGCGCACGGCGAGGCCTCAGCCTCGGGAGGCAAGGGCCGCGTCAAGCTCCACCAAGCTCAAAATGACTCCCGCACATGGACACACAGCACGGAAACATAGCACAGAAATGGCGAAAGCAACGCGAAACTTGACAGCAATAGTTCTAACAAGCCCCCACGGGGCACTGTACTACCTTCTTCTTACGCAGGAAAGGAAGGAAACAAAATGGACACGACCTGTCCAACACCAACCTACAGCAAAAGCTCGAGCTGCTCCTGGGGCTCAGGTGGACGCCTCCTCTCGCTTCACCAGGGCGCGGTGGCGGGTGGACCCGCTGCCTTCACCCAGGCGGGCGCGATGGCGCAGGGGCTGGTCACGGCCACCGCTGGAGGAGCTGCTGCCTAAGGAAGAGTCGCCGAAGCTTTGCGAGCCCCGAGCACCGCCGCCAGCACGCCTGGCGCTGTTCTCATCCTGGTCGGTGCCGGGGCTGGGCAGGCGGTCGCGGTCACCATCTTTGGGGAAGCACCCAGCGCGGCGACCATCTTCCCCAAACACCCTCACGTAGAGGGTGGCGTCGCCATTGAACTTGAAGTGCAGGGTGCACCGCTGACTCAGGCCGCGCGCGCGGGCAAACTTTTGCCAGCCGCTAGTCAGGGCCCCATTTCCAGAAGGGGAGACCTCCAGCGAAGCCCAGAAGGCCCTCCTGCAGCAACCATCCGCCTGGAGCCAGAAGCTGCACCGGGAGCTGGTCGGCAGTTCACCTACGAAGAAGCGGGGGAGCTGGAGCCAGGTGCTGGTCGGGTCCGCCGACCACACGACGAACTCCGGCAGCACCTCCGCCGATCGAAAGCGCGGCCTGGGGGGCACAATCAGTCTCTCGCCTTATCATGACAGTCAGTTTTAGCTTTCTCTACTAAGGTGCTTAGCCCAGCAGAACCGGGGCATAATCGCAGTAGTTCTCCTAGCGCTACCTTAGCCGATAGAGCAGAACGTAAGGTACCAAAACATAGGAGCCGGGCAAACCCAACATTTGACCAAGGACATGATTCGGAGCTGATGCATATAATGCTATAAGTTCGGGGTGCCGCACTTTGTGAAAGTGTTCGGACATCTCACACCAAATTGTGGGGTACTTAAGCCCCTGGTGTGTTGGTCGTACCAAAGTATACGGTTGCAAGGTGTCATTAATGAACACACACACACACACACACACACACACACATATATATATATATATATATATATAACAAGAATGCAATAATAGTCGTAATGTTATGCGTTGTTTATTCAAAGAGGTGCGTTAAAGCAGAATGATACAGATAGTGCGATAAGCAAAAAGTAGGACTATGTCCCTTCCAACGGCAAGCTGAGGAATAGTATTAAAGCAAATATTTCACTCATTATCGTAATCCACCTGGGAGTTCCATGGTGTGATGTAGCTTTCTGCCTCTCTTGGTTGCTGCATCATGTATTCGGCAATCATGCTGCCGGACAAGGTTTCTAGAGATTAAAGTCCTGAAAGAGAAAAATAACAAGGCGGGAAGCCCCCAGTGCGGTTTAGGCCGCGTCTTGGAGCATGCCGTAGTTGTGCCCCCTCCCCACCTATGCCCATGGTATTTTTAATGCGTAATTATGTACGCGTGGCATGGATTTCGCCGTTTGGCTGGGACTGGGGTGGGGGCCGCATTGCTACGCGAGCTCAGACCGTGCCGGGCGGTCTAGTTGCCGATTACTCCGAGCCGCTTGAAGGTGTCCGTGTCTTGAAACGCCGAACTGGTGGATTGCCTTGAGAGGCTTCTTTGCACTTCTACTGCGAGGGCCGCAGTGTGCTCCTCCATTCGAAGAGAGCGCTTTGTGTTTCCATTAACTGTAATAACCCCATGAGGTCCTGGCATCTTAAGCTTGACGTATGCATAATGCGGTACCGCATTGAGTCTCGCGAATGCGGTTCACCCGAGTAGTGCATGATAACCACTGCGGAACGGGACTATATCGAAGATTAATTTTCGCTTCGGAAGTTATCCGGGGATCCGAAGACCACTTCCAGTGTAATTGAGCCTGTGCAATGGGCCTCTACACCTGGAATGACACCTTTAAAGGTCGTTTTTGTGGGTTTGATCCTTGAGGGGTCTATACCCATTTTGCGCACTGTGTCCTAATAAAGTAGGTTCAGGCTGCTGTCGCCATCCATAAGGACTCGAGTGAGGTGAAATCCGTCAATGATTGGGTCTAGGACCAGTACGGCGAATCCACCATAACGGATACTAGTGGGGTGGTCCTTGCGATCGAAGGTGATCGGACAGGAGGACCATGGGTTGAACTTTGGGGCGACTGGCTCAAACGCATATACGTCCCTGAGCGCACGCTTCCGCTCCCTCTTGGGGATGTGGGTTGCGTATATCATGTTCACCGTCCGCACTTGTGGGGGGAACCTCTTATGTCCTCTGGTGTTCGGCTGCCGGGACTCTTCCTCGTCATCGCTATGTGGCCCCTTATCTTTGTCTTAGGCAATTAACTTGCCGGCCTGCTTGAACACACAACAATCCCTGTTGGTGTGGTTGGCTGGCTTGTCGGGGGTGCCGTTGATACGTCTCCAATGTATCTATAATTATTGATTGCTCCATGCTATATTATCTACTGTTTTTGACTATATTGGGCTTTATTTTCCACTTTTATATTATTTTTGGGACTAACTTATTAACCAGAGACCCAGCCCAGAATTGCTGTTTTTTTGCCTATTTCAGTGTTTCGAAGAAACGGAATATCAAACGGAGTCCAAACGGAATAAACCTTTCTGGAATGTGATTTTCTTCCCGAATATGACCTAGGAGACTTGGACCCTACGCCAAGGAAGCTTCGAGGTGGGCACGAGGTAGGCAGCGCGCCCTATACCCCCAGGCATGCCTCCCACCCTCGTGGGCCCACCGAAGCTCCACCGACGTACTTCTTCCTCCTATATATACCTACGTACCCCCAAACGAACAGAGAGGGAGCCAAAAACCTAATTCCACTGCCCCAACTTTCTGTATCCACGAGATCCAGTCTTGGGGCCTGTTCCAGAGCTCCGCCGGAGAGGGCCGTCATCACGGAGGGCTTCTACATCACCACAGCCTCTCCGATGAAGTGTGAGTAGTTTACCTCAGACCTTCGGGTGCATAGTTATTAGCTAGATGGCTTCTTCTCTCTTTTTGGACCTCAATACAAAGTTCTCCCCCTCTCTGGTGGAGATCTATTCGATGTAATCTTCTTCTTTTTGCGGTGTGTTTGTTGAGACCGATGAATTGTGGGTTTATGATCAAGTCTATCTATGAATAATATTTGAATCTTCTCTGAATTATTTTATGTATGATTGGTTATCTTTGCAAGTCTCTTCGAATTATCCATTTGGTTTGGCCAACTAGATTGGTAGTTCTTGCCATGGGAGAAGTGCTTAGCTTTGGGTTCGATCTTGCGGTGTCCTTTCCCAGTGACAGAAGGGGCAGCAAGGCACGTATTGTATCGTTGCCATCGAGGATAACAAGATGGGGTTTATTTCATATTGCATGAATTTATCTCTCTACATCATGTCATCTTGCTTAAAGCGTTACTCTTTTTTTAGCTTAATACTCTAGATGCATGCTAGATAGCGGTCGATGAGTGGAGTAATAGTAGTAGATGCAGAATCGTTTCGGTCTACTTGTCACGGACGTGATGCCTATATACATGATCATGCCTAGATATTCTCATAACTATGCTCAATTCTGTCAATTGCTCAATAGTAATTTGTTCACCCACCATAGAATACTTATGCTCTTGAGAGAAGCCACTAGTGAAACCTATGGCCCCCGGGTCTATTCTCATCATATTAATCTCCATCACTTTAATCTTGCTTTGCTTTTTACTTTGCCTTTTACTTTTCACTTTGCATCTCTATAACAAAAATACCAAAAATATTATATCTATCAGATCTCACTCTCGTAAGTGATCGTGAAGGGATTGACAACCCCTAATCGCGTTGGTTGTGAGTAGCTATCGTTTTGTGCAAGTACGAGGGACTTGAGCGTGGCCTCCTACTGGATTGATACCTTGGTTCTCAAAAACTGAGGGAAATACTTACGCTACCCTGTTGCATCATCCTTTCCTCTTCGGGGAAATCCAACGCAAGCTCAAGAGGTAGCAAAAAGAATTTCTGGCGCCGTTGCCTTGGAGTCTACGCAAAAAGTCAACATACCAAGTACCCATCACAATCCCTATCTCTCGCATTACATTAGTTTCCATTTGCCTCTCGTTTTCCTCTCCCCCACTTCACCCTTGCCGTTTTGTTCGCCCTCTCTTTCCCAATCTCCTTCTCCTTCCCTTTTTCCCGTTTGCCTTTTTCTCGCTTGCCTTTTGTTTGCTCGTGTGTTGGATTGCTTGCTTGTCGTTATGCCTGAAATTGAGGAAGTTATCGCTGATATGGGCGATAACAATATCATGGAAAATTTTGATGCTCCTGCTGAAGAACCCCCTACCTACCATACAAAAAGATTTTGAATCGGTAGTGGTAATATTATTGGAAAAGGAGTTATTCAAGATTTCTTTACTAGCACCGGTGCTTTGCCCTCTATGGGAGGTTCTATTCTCCATAGAACTAGTAGTCTTGCGGACACTATTGCCATGCTTATCGTTGAACTTGAAAGGCAATTTATGCATATGCACCCATCTATACAAAGACTTTTCCTAGAATTTTCTAATATCGAGCATTCTTCTGTTAAGTGTACCGCTACTATCTTTTTGGCTCATGAATTCAGATTCATAATAAAATAAGCCAAAGAAATCTTTGCCCACTAAGTGGTGGACGCTGGTTGTCCTCCCATAGAATCTATCCTCTTTGATCATGAAGAAATTATGCGCTTTCAATCTCTTGACTATGTTGCTTTTAATGAAAACCTTAGAAAAAAGGTGCCAATCAATATTTTAATTGATAGAATCTCTGAACTTAATTATGATTTGGCTATTCGAAATAATGAGCTAGGATGCTCTCTTGAGTTTAGGCTCACAAGGTTCTGTCAAAAGAATGCTTATAATGATGAATTGGTTGTACAATACGAAGGGCCGAAAGAGGAACCTATACCTCCTAAAATTAATCTTGGGGACTTCTGTCTTGTTAAATTTAGCCCTTTTGATTACTTTTGCTTTCCTCAAAGAAAACTTGCTACCGAACGTAGAGAATATGAAATGAGTTTCACCGATATATCTTATTACTACGGCACAACCTAGATCTATCCTCGCTTTTATGCCTAGCTAGGGGCGTTAAACGATAGCGCTTGTTGGGAGGCAACCCAATTTTATTTTTATTCCTTGCTTTTTGCTCCTGTTTAGTAATAAATATATTATTTAGCCTCTGTTTTGGTTGTGTTTTCTGTGTTTAATTAGTGTTTTTGCCAAGTAGAACCGTTGGGAAGACTTGGGGAAAGTCTTGTTGAACTTGCTGTAAAAGCAGAAACTTTAGCGCTCACGAGAACTGCTGTCATTTTTATTTCGAGAGCGCTATTTAGTTAATTATTTTGCAGATGATTAATATATAAATTCCTCACGTGCAGCAATTTATTTTAGAATTTTTTGGGTTCCATATCTTGCATTAGCTACAGATTACTACAGACTGTTCTATTTTTGACAGATTCTGTTTTTCGTGTGTTGTTTGCTTATTTTGATGAATCTATGGCTAGTAAAATAGTTTATAATCCATAGAGAAGTTGGAATACAGTAGGTTTAATACCAATATAAATAAATAATGAGTTCATTACAGCACCTTGAAGTGGTCTTTTGTTTTCTTTCTCTAACGGAGCTCACGAGATTTCTATTGAGTTTTGTGTTGTGAAGTTTTCAAGTTTTGGGTGAATTCTTTTGATGGATTATGGAACAAGGAGTGGCAAGAGCCTAAGATTGGGTATGCCCATGGCACCCCCAAGATAATCCAAGGACACCAAAAAGTCAAAGCTTGGGGATGCCCCGGAAGGCATCCCCTCTTTCGTCCACTTCCATCGGTAATTTACTTGGAGCTATATTTTTATTCACCAACATGATATGTGTTTTGCTTGGAGCGTCTTGTATTATTTGTGTCTTTGTGTTTTAGTGTGCCACAATCATCCTTGTTGTACACACATTTTGAGAGATCCATACATGAATTAAAATTTGATAGAATACTCTATGTGCTTCACTTATATCTTTTGAGCTATGTAGTTTTGCTCTATATGCTTCACTTATATCTTTTGAGCTATGTAGTTTTGCTCTATGTACTTCACTTATATCTTTTGAGCTATGTAGTTTTGCTCTATGTTCTTCACTTATATCTTTTGAGCGTTATAATTTTTCTCTATGTGCTTCACTTATATCTTTTGAGCGTTATAATTTTGCTCTATGTCCTTCACTTATATGTTTTGATCGTTATAATTTTGCTCTATGTGCTTCACTTAGATCTTTTAAGACCACTGTGGTGGATTTGTCTTAAAGAAACTATTGATCTCTCATGCTTCACTTAAATTATTTTGAGAGTCTCTTAATAGCATGGTAATTTGCTTAATAATAATATGCTTGGTATTCAAGATTTGTGAAACTTTCTTTTGAGTGCATTGAATACTAAGAAAAGATTGAAGCATGATAATTGTTTTGAGATATGGAGGTGATAATATTAGAGTCATGCTAGTTGAGTAGTTGTGAATTTAAAGAATACTTGTGTTAAAGTTTGTGATTCCCGTAGCATGCACGTATGGTGAACCGTTATGGGATGAAGTCGGAGCATGATTTATTTATTGATTGTCTTCCTTATGAGTGGAGGTCGGGGACGAGCGATGGTCTTTTCCTACCAATCTATCCCCCTAGGAGAATGCGCGTAATACTTTGCTTTGATAACTTCTAGATTTTTGCAATAAGTATATGAGTTCTTTATGACTAATGTTGAGTCCATGGATTATATGCACTTTTTCCCATCCTTCCACCATTGCTAGCCTCTCTAATACCGCGCACTTTTCGCCAGTATCATACACCTACCATATACCTTCCTCAAAAAAGCCACCATACCTACCTATCATGGCATTTCCATAGCCATTCCAAGATATATTGCCATGCAACTTTCCACCATTCCGTTTATTATGGCACGCTCCATCATTGTCATATTGCTAGCATGATCATGTAGTTGACATCGTATTTGTGGCAAAGCCACCATTCATAATTCTTTCATACATGTCACTCTTGATTCATTGCATATCCCGTTACACCGCCGGAGGCATTCACATAGAGTCATATTTTGTTCCAAGTATCGAGTTGTTGAGTTGTAAGAAAAATAAAAGTGTGATGATCATCATTTTTAGAGCATTGTCCCAAGTGAGGAAATAATGATGGAGACTATGATTCCCCCATAAGTCGGGATGAGACTCCGGACGAAAAATTAAAAAAGAGAGAAAAAAGAAAAAAAAGATGCCATAAAAAAGAGAAAAGGCCCAAATAAAAAAATGAGAGAAAAAGAGAGAAGGGACAATGTTACTATCCTTTTACCACACTTGTGCTTCAAAGTAGCACCATGATCTTCATGATAGAGAGTCTCTCGTTATGTCACTTTCATATACTAGTGGGAATTTTACATTATAGAACTTGGCTTGTATATTCCAATGATGGGCTTCCTCAAAATGCCCTAGGTCTTCGTGAGCAAGCAAGTTGGATGCACACCCACTTAGTTTCTTTTGATGAGCTTTCATATACTTATAGCTCTAGTGCATCCGTTGCATGCCAATCCCTACTCACTCACATTGATAACTATTGATGGGCATATCCATAGCCCATTGATACGCTTAGTTGATGTGAGACTATCTTCCCCTCTTTTTGACTTCTCCACAACCACCATTCTATTCCACATATAGTGCTATATCCATGGCTCACGCTCATGTATTGCGTGAAGATTCAAAAGGTTTTGAAAAAGTTAGAGTATGAAACAATTGCTTGGCTTGTCATCGGGGTTGTGCCTGATTTAAATACTTTGTGTGGTGAAGATAGAGCATAGCCAGACTATATGATTTTGTAGGGATAACTTTCTTTGGCCATGTTATTTTGAGAAGACATAATTGCTTTGTTAGTATGCTTGAAGTATTATTATTTTTATGTCAATATAAACTTTTGTCTTGAATCTTTCTAATCTGAATATTCATATCACAATTAAGAAGATTTTCATTGAAATTATTGCAAGTAGCACTCTGCATAAAAAATATTTATCATTTACCTACTCGAGGACGAGCAGGAATTAAGCTTGGGGATGGCTGATACGTCTCCAACGTATCTATAATTTTTGATTGCTCCATGCTATATTATCTACTGTTTTGGACTATATTGGGCTTTATTTTCCACTTTTATATTATTTTTGGGACTAACCTATTAACCGGAGGCGCAGCCCAGAATTGCTGTTTTTTTGCCCATTTCAGTGTTCCGAAGAGACGTAATATCAAACGGAGTCCAAACGGAATAAACCTTTCTTGAACGTGATTTTCTTCCTGAATATGACCCAGGAGACTTGGACCCTATGCCAAGGAAGCTTCGAGGTGGGCACAAGGTAGGGGGCGCGCCCTATACCCCCAGGCGTGCCCCCACCCTCGTGGGCCCATCGAAGCTCCACCGACGTATTTCTTCCTCCTATATATACCTACGTACCCCCAAACGAACAGAGATGGAGCCAAAAACCTAATTCCACCGCCGCAACTTTCTTTATGCACGAGATCCCATCTTG
Organism: Triticum aestivum; assembly: GCF_018294505.1. Taxonomy (NCBI): domain Eukaryota; kingdom Viridiplantae; phylum Streptophyta; class Magnoliopsida; order Poales; family Poaceae; genus Triticum; species Triticum aestivum. Next base: position 610,976,415 of record NC_057812.1, read on the forward strand.
GGGCCTGTTCTAGAGCTCCGCCGAAGAGGGCCGTCATCACGGAGGGCTTCTACATCACCATAGCCTCTCCAATGAAGTGTGAGTAGTTTACCTCAGACCTTCGGGTCCATAGTTATTAGCTAGATGGCTTCTTCTATCTTTTTGGATCTTAATACAAAGTTCTCCCCCTCTCTCGTGGAGATCTATTCGATGTAATCTTCTTCTTTTTATAGTGTGTTTGTTGAGACCGATGAATTGTGGGTTTATGATCAAGTCTATCTATGAATAATATTTGAATCTTCTCTGAATTCTTTTATGTATGATTGGTTATCTTTGCAAGTCTCTTCGAATTATCCGTTTGGTTTGGCCAACTAGATTGGTAGTTCTTGCCATGGGAGAAGTGCTTAGCTTTGGGTTCGATCTTGCGGTGTCCTTTCCCAGTGATAGAAGGGGCAGAAAGGCACGTATTGTATCGTTGCCATCGAGGATAACAAGATGGGGTTTATTTCATATTGTATGAATTTATCTCTCTACATCATGTCATCTTGCTTAAAGCGTTACTCTGTTTTTAACTTAATACTCTAGATGCATGCTGGATGGCGGTCGATGAGTGGAGTAATAGTAGTATATGCAGAATCATTTCGGTCTACTTGTCATGGACGTGATGCCTATATACCTGATCATGCCTAGATATTCTCATAAATATGCTCAATTATGTCAATTGCTCAACAGTAATTTGTTCACCCACCGTAGAATACTTATGCTCTTGAGAAAATCCACTAGTGAAACCTATGGCCCCCGGGTCTATTCTCATCATATCAATCTCCATCACTTTAATCTTGCTTTGCTTTTTTACTTTGCCTTTTACTTTTCACTTTGCATCTCTATACCAAAAATACCAAAAATGTTATATCTATCGGATCTCACTCTCGTAAGTGACCGTGAAGGGATTGACAACCCCTAATCGCGTTGGTTGCGCGTAGCTATCATTTTGTGCAGGTACGAGGGACTTGAGTGTGGCCTCCTACTGGATTGATACCTTGGTTCTCAAAAACTAAGGGAAATACTTATGCTACACTACTGCATCATCCTTTCCTCTTCGGCGAAATCCAACGCAAGCTCAAGAGGTAGCAGCCGTGTATTTGACACGAGCGATCGAGTATACGGTCCGAACTAGACGGGCCCGGAGTGCTTCTTTTGAATAGCTTTTTCCGCTAATCGGGTTTAGAGCCTTTGAATCCGGCATTGACTGCCGTACCTTTAGTATTATCGCTGTTTGTTGCGACGTGACCTTCTATCGCCGTCCTTGGTATCTGTCATGGAATTGTCACGGCAGATGTCCTTAGTGTCAGGACTTAGTCGCGAGGCCAACGCATCTATGTGGTAGCTTGATAGGGATTGAGCGGGACGAGAGACGCGATGTTTTTACCCAGGTTCGGCCCCTCACGGTGGAGGTAAAAGCCTACATCCTGCTTCATTGATATTGATGATGATGACCATGGTTACAAGATTGCTCTATCTCGAGAGCTGTTGTCTAAACCTAACTTGTCCAACTCGTGGAACTTGTGAATCTTGTCCCTCTTGGGGTGCCCTGCCCCTCCTTATATATGTTGAAGGGGCGGTTTACATGACTAGTCCTATTAGGACTAGGATTACTCTATTACAAGTGGAATCCTAGTCTTGCCTCCTTTGTAAGGGAATATTCCTTGTGCTTTTCTCATAAACCAGCCCACCATTAAACGTGAACCGGCCTTCTGGGCCATGGGCCTCGTCATCCATCTGACCCGCCCGCCGGGTTACTAATGAACCGCCAAGACCGAGCGGGTAGCCCGTGAACCGCCAAGCTCCGGGCGGGTTACCAGTGAGTCATCCAGTCCGGCCGGTTTATACTTCCGGCCGGTTTATGCCACGGGGCATATCCCCGACATTAGCCCCCAGTTTAATTTGGATTTATCCATGTTAAATTGATCTGCAACATAAACTCAAGTGCAAATTTGACAGGTTATGCTCCGGGTTAAAAGTTTTTATAAACCGGTACCTGATCATCCTTAAGTCCTTGTTATTTCCTACTTCTGGGAAATCCAAGTCAACAGACCAGCTTCATAGTCAATTTGCCGACATTGGTTTGTCACCGAGAAATATTGTGAATTATAACTCCTTTGACTCAGCTCCCAAAGCGCCGGTTTAAGAAATATGGGTCTTGAAATACTTATCTGATATTCAGACAGTTTGAAGATGTAAAACTTGCCGGTTTAACATTACCAAAATGGCCAGGTTATAAAAACTGATGATCCCGGATTATGACTGTTGATAGACACCGGGTTATGATTGTTGCCAACGCCGGTTCACAACGCCGGTTCATGATTATTGATGACACCGAGTTGCAGCCACAGGGTCATAATGATTGGTGACGCCGGGTCAATCTGGTTTGCTCAAATAGAGAATTTGAAAATATTTCTTCGATAATAATATAATACCTGTAGCCCCCAAATCTTGAGCAGAACAAAGTGATGGCTTAAGACTTGCTTCAATATAAATGTTACCAATTTTTAAGAAATCCATGTTGTTCATCCCAGTCACTAGTCAGATTTGAGTATTCCACATATGTAGCCCCCAAGTGCCCGGTGGTCATGCTTGCAGCAACCTGGGACTTCTAATTGCTTGATGCTCATAAACACTTCAACCAGTGTAGCCCCCAAGGGTCGAGTCATTATGCAATAATGAGCAGGGACTTTGTAAATATAATCTTCTAAACTTTGAACAACAACGTGTAGCCCCCAAGGGCCGACTCAGTAAGATAATATTGAGCTGGGATTTTGATATATTCTTCAATGAAAATAACATCATATGATGTAACCCCCATCATGGGGCTTGAATTCACATCCACAAGGTTAAGAGCCTTGTGCTTTACTAACTAAGCAGTGGACCCTTCAATGTAATGGATAAAAAGCTTTGTACCTTAAATTGTTGATAGAGGCAATTGGTAGCCCCCAAGGGCCGGCTCATTACAATGTGATGAGTCGGGTCTTCAATAAGGTGAGCCAAAAATGACTTTGCATTAGCCCCCAAGTGTCATGGTGCATGCTTGCAGCGACATGAGACTTGCATATTTGATATAATCTTCAGTTGAATAATGTAGCCCCCAAGTGCCGAGTCGTGAGCCTGCAGCGATTCGGGACTATTCCTTCAATTGTAAAATAAACCATATCCATTGACAATATAATAGCCATTGCGCTAAAGCGACTTTGAAAACCTCAATAATACCTGTTATTAATAACCATAATAAAATCCAGCCATGTTGGCTATTCAAGATAACATAATCCGGTATGAAAACCTTATTCATTCAACATCATAATGGAAATTCAGCCAAGTTTGGCTATTTGAAGAATATAACCCAATGATTTTTGAGCGCATGATTCCAATGGCGCAATCCAAATATATACTAGCGACTTATAGTCGAAAGCCAGGCCGTTTTAACAAACACCGGATAATTTATCGTCATACTTTATTCAACCTATTTCTGCATACAACAAGTTTAAAGTGTCCTGGCGGTTTACCGCCGGACGGGTCATAATGCCTGACATATAACCTGGGTTTATAACCAAGGCTGCACTTAAGAATAATCAAATATGAAATACATCATACCTGTGACATTGAATCACATTGTTTGTTTTACCAACTTTTGTAGTAAGAGTGATAACCCCAATCTTGAGTAATGATAACTCCTTTCATATTGTGCCGGTTTATGATAAAACCGTACCGGGTTGTGATAAACACCGGTTTAACCATATATAATACTGGCGACTCGTAGTCAAACCAGACCGAGCTGATAGTCTCCGGATTATAATTTGATCGTGTATTGACAACTTGTAGTTGAAAGCCGAGCTGGGTTGATAAACACCGGTTTACTCCATAATAGGATGGTAACAGAAAATCAAACCGGGCAGATAGTCTCCGGATTAAGACTTGACCGTGTTCCGTCAATTTGACAGTTTGAACCGGCTTAAAACTTTGTCGGTTTTAAAAAAACGCAATAAAAAGAAAGAAATATCTTTCAAAGAAAAATGTGAAGCAAAGGCAATGACAAAATTGTTTGCAAAAAGAGGCTTATTTGAGCTGATCAGATGGCGTTACCATGGTCGGACACGACCAAGCTCCCGATAGGTCTAGCTATGGTTCAAGTCAGCCAGGTCCCCAAATGAAACCGTGGCATTTATGCCGATCAAGTGGCATGGCAATGGTTCGGGTTCGACCAAGCCCCCAAGTGATTCTGTGGCCTTAGGCCGATCAAGAGGCATGACTGGTTCAGACGTGACCAAGTCCCCAAGTGATCTGGTGGCTCTCGCCTATCAAGAGGTATTGCATTGGTTCGGACACGACCAAGCCCCCAAGTGATATAACATGATGCTTTTGAAAAGCTAACTCAAGGGGTAAATTGGAGGCCGCTTTAGAACAACTCCGTGTAACCACACATGATGTAAAAGAAAAGAGACCCCGCTTTATGAAGCAGAAGCCCCCATGTGATCAATAATATGTCAGGCCAGTAAGGCAGGATACCCATGTTTGAACCGCGCATCATGGCAGTAGGTTCTCTTCGGAAACTTTTAACTTTTTCCAAGAGACAAGTTCTTCTTGAACCGGGATTTTGAACCGGATATTGAGAGCGTCAAAGCTTTGTAGGAAACATCTTTCCCTTGAACCGGATTTTAAATCGGAATCTTCATTTTTAGCCGGAAATTTTCTGACGGCCTTTAAACTCGAACTTGCAAGAAGTTAATTCCTTTTTGAACCGGAAATTCTTAAACCGGATTTGAGAGCTTCAGAGCTTTGTCGAAGAACAAATTTCCCTTGTACCGGATTGTAAACCGGAATCCTTTTCTGATGACCCGAAACTTCTTCATTGAGCCGGGATTTTGTAACTGTCATATACTTTCTAATCCGGAAATCTTCTGACAGCACGATGTGAATCCGGGACCAGGTTATCTTTCCCTCCAATGTATTGGGGTTCTTGACTTCACTGAAAACCGTCAACGTTTGCTAAGTCATATCATTGTAGCCCCCAAGTCTCAAGGTGACTCGAGGAGTTGGCTTGAGATTCTCCATATTTGACCCTGCTATAAACCGGCATAACTTGTATATCATTGGCGTTGATAGCACGATGTGAATCCATAGAAGGTTGAGGTGACTGCGGCGGGTTGTAAATGATCCCATATGAGCCGTATCAGCAACTCGACCAATGGTTCCTTCCAACTGGTGATTTGAAGTTAACCAAACTGTAGTGGCGGCAATTTGTGCGCCTGCCCATTGAACCACCCAATGCAGACGGCGGTTGATAGTATATGATGATTTGCCTCCGTTTTGTTGAAAGAAAAAACTGATCTCCGTGATTTGACCGATCTGTCTTCAGATCGCCCGATGGGAGCGGTGGTTTGACTTTTCATTGACTGCCTTCACATATGGAAGCAATTGCCATCGCCATCGTCGAGATTTCTTTTTCCATCAACTTACAACTTGACGCATCGCCAAAAGCTGCCACAACCAGAAATTTTGTCTCGGACTCAGCGGATCTCCATGGCGCTCATAGCGACCGCTTAGCCCGCAACCCTAAAATCTTCCGAATTTTAATTTCGTATGTGCTGTTCCAACTGCTGGTCGACAACGTATATCCTTCTGAAACCAACTTTCTTCATCCGGAAAATCATGAACTTCTCGATCCTTGAGAAAAGATGCCTTCAAGAATTCATCACCACCGTGCGCGAGCCCCATGGTGGGTGCCAACTGTCGTGGAATTGTCACGGCAGGTGTCCTTAGTGTCAGGACTTAGTCGCGAGGTCAACTCATCTATGTGGTAGCTTGAGAGGGGTTGAGCGGGACGAGAGACACGATGTTTTTACCCAGGTTCGGCCCCTCACGGTGGAGGTAAAAGCCTACATCCTGCTTCATTGATATTGATGATGATGACCATGGTTACAAGATTGCTCTATCTCAAGAGCTGTTGTCTAAACCTAACTTGTCCAACTCGTGGAACTTGTGAATCTTGTCCCTCTTGGGGTGCCCTGCCCCTCCTTATATATGTTGAAGGGGCGGTTTACATGACTAGTCCTATTAGGACTAGGATTACTCTATTACAAGTGGAGTCCTAGTCTTGCCTCCTTTGTAAGGGTATATTCCTTGTGCTTTTCTCATAATCCGGCCCACCATTAAACGTGAACCGGCCTTCTGGGCCATGGGCCTCGTCATCCATCTGACCCACCCGTCGGGTTACTAATGAACCGCCAAGCTCCGGGCGGGTTACCAGTGAGTCATCCAGTCCAGCCGGTTTATACTTCCGGCCTGTTTACGCCACGGGGTATATCCCCGACAGTATCCGAAGTACCATGGTTCTTTGACATGTTGTTACTGCGAGCCAGCTAGCTGTCTTCTCCCGCACAAAAGCGGGTCATGAGTGTCGTGAGGGCTGCCATAGATTTTGGCTTTTCCTGACCTAGGTGCCAGGCTAGCCACTCATCGCGAATGTTGTGTTTGAAAGCTTCTAAGGCCTCTGCATCCGGACAATCGACAATTTGATTTTTCTTTGTTAGGAACCGAGTCCAGAATTGCCTGGCCGATTCTTCTGGCTGCTGAATTATGTGGCTCAAGTCATCGGCGTCTCGTGGTCGCACATAAGTGCCCTGAAAGTTGTCGAGGAATGCAGCTTCCAGATCTTCCCAACAGCTAATGGACTCTGCTGGCAGGCTGTTAAGCCAATGTCGCGCTGGTCCTTTGAGCTTTAGTGGGAGGTATTTGATGGCGTGTAAGTCATCACCGCGGGCCATGTGGATTTGGAGGAGGAAATCCTCGATCCATACCGCAGGATCTGTTGTGCTGTCATATGATTCAATACTTAAAGGTTTGAAACCTTCTGGGATTTGATGATCCATTACTTTGTCTGTGAAGCATAAGGGGTAGGCGGCGCCTCTGTATTGGGCTATATCGCGACGCAGCTCGAATGGGTCTTGCCTGCTGTGTTCGGCCCGGCCGGATTTACTTTTACTGTATCCGGCGTGACGTTTGTCGTCTCGCATAGTGGCGCGCCCTCGTGATCCGTAGATCGATCTTGCATGTTTTGCTTTGTCCTCCAATAAGTCTCGCAGGTCTGGTGTGTTTCCCCATGCTTTTTTATTTGAATGGCGTCGGGGTGTGGGCTGAGTTTTTGGCTGGAATGCCTCTCTATCACGGCCACGAGGTGGTCGGTCAGCCGCGTCATACACTTCTTACTCCAGTCGAGGTAGCAACCTGCATTTTGGGTAACTCTTGGAGGGGCGCTCGAGTTTATATTCCTCAGCCGCGAGGACTTCAGTCCATCTGTCAGCTAGCAGATCTTAATCAGCTTGAAGCTGCTGCTACTTTTTCTTAAGGCTATTTGCCGTGGCCATAAGCCGGCGCTTGAAGCGCTCTTGTTCGACGGGATCCTCTGGCACGGCGAATTCGTCATTGCCGAGGCTTGCCATGTCTTCGTAGGGGGGCATGTAATTATCAACCTCCGCTTCTCCATCTGCCGCTCTCTTAGGAGGGCTGGCTCTTCCATCCTCCTGCTCTAACTCTTGCTAGAGGGGGTTATTGTTGTCTTCGGCACTATCCGGAGTGTTATTACCTCCTGTGCCGGTATCATCACTTTTGCTTTGGCGGGACTTAGAGCAGCGCCGCTGACGTCGGCGTTTGGGTTGCTTCTTGGAGGGGTCATCCTCTGCTTTCTCATCGCCATTGCCTTCTTTGGGTGTATCCACCATGTATATATCATATGCCGAGGTGGCTGTTCAGTGCCCTATGGGCAGTGGTTCCTCTTCGTCTCCCGCATCGTCGTCCATACCGTCGATGTCTTCGGAGTCGCATTCGAGCATGTCGGTTAAGTCATCGACAGTGGCTAATAAGTGGGTGGTGGGTGGGCCGCGAATTTCTTCGTCGTCCGCATCCCAGTCCTGCCAGACATAGTTTGGCCAGGATCCTTCTAACAAGGAGAGAGACCTTAATGAGTTCAGTATGTCGGCGAAGGGCGAGTGCTTAAAGATATCCGCGGAGGTAAACTCCATGATCGGCACCCAATCGGATTCGATAGGAGCAGGCACAGGCGGTTCGGAGACCGTGGCCGGAGAAAGATCTGGAAGTTTAACAATACGGGTCTCGTGCAAGGTAAGGTCGATGTTTGGCTTGATCGCCCTTGAGGGTAAGGCCTCTGTGGCGGGGTCCATCCGCCCGTCCATGGACGACACAACTGTCTCCGAATTGAGGGTCGGAGCGGCTGCCGGTGCGATCTCCTAAACACTGTCTGATGGTAGAGCTAAATCGTACTCATCGTCACCGCGTGACGCACAAGGCAGAGGCTCGAATCCATCAAAGATCAAGTCTCCGCGGATGTCGGCCATGTAGTTTAAGCTTCCAAACCTGACCTGGTGGCCAGGGGCGTAGCTTTCAATCTGCTCCAGATGGCCAAGCGAATTGGCCCGCAGTGCAAAGCCGCCGAACACAAAGATCTGTCCGGGGAGGAAAGTCTCACCCTGGACTGCATCGCTATCGATGATAGTAGGAGCCATCAAGCCTAATGGCGACGACACAGAGGAACTCTCAATGAAAGCACCAATGTCGGTGTCAAAACCGGTGGATCTCGGGTAGGGGGTCCCGAACTGTGCTTCTAAGGCGGATGGTAACAGGAGGCAGGGAACACAATCTTTTACCCAGGTTCGGGCCCTCTTGATGGAGGTAAAACCCTACGTCCTGCTTGATAAATATTGATGATATGGGTAGTACAAGAGTAGATCTACCACAAGATCAGAGAGGCTAAACCCTAGAAGTTAGCCTATGGTATGATTGTATGTTGTGGTTGTTGTGTCCTACGGACTAAAACCCTCCGGTTTATATAGACACCGGAGAGGGCTAGGGTTACACAAGGTCGGTTACAAAGGAGGAGATATCCATATCCGTACTGCCTAGCTTGCCTTCCACGCCAAGTAGAGTCCCATCCGGACACGAGACAAAGTCTTCAATCTTGTATCTTCATAGTCCAATAGTCCGGCCAAAGGATATAGTCCGGCTGTCCGGAGACCCCCTAATCCAGGATTCCCTCAAAGACCCTTCAAGGTTTACCAATTCAGGTCAGATAGACAAGTGATCGACTATTCATGCACTCTAAAAAGAACCTAAGTAAATTTCATGCATTGAAGGTTTAAATGTTCCATATCTTTCCCACCCATATATGTTCCATACATGCAAGCTAGATTGTAGGTTAGGTATAAAAATAAGTGGAATACAAGTAGCATTGATGTATATGTTCTTTACTCCACATTTAGTGTCAAAACTATATAGTACCCATATAAATTTCTTGTGTGCATACAAAATATCTTATTTGAGTCAATCTAGTAGAATCCTCAATTCCACGACTCGATCTTACGACTTGATTCTATCTGAGGAAAGTTGATCCGACTCTGAATCCCGACTCTGACTACCTTGATACTACTCCATCCATCACTGTTTATAGAGTGTGCTTCAACAATCTCTGGGACCAAGGCGACTAGTGATCAGCCTGAAAAATAGCATTGGTAGTTATAGCACGGCGTCTATTACTAGAGGAAATAATGCGTACACACATGCATGCACTTACTCCACTCCGCGTACACACCTAGTACATCGAGAGAAAATTGTGGACTTGATTGCGGTTACCACGCCCTAATTAATTGAGCATTAAACCAAACGCGTATAAAGCCTCTCTGGTGGTGGAAATGCATGGAGAGAAATGCATGAGAATGAAGTGCGCCCTGTAAACTGTGACGGAGGAAGGAGTAGTATGAAGGTGCAAAACCAAGTACGCGTATGACCAGTCGGTCAACACACTTCCTCTTAGCATATCACTGACATGCGGGACTGGAGTGTGAGCAAACCGATCTCAATTGATGGCAAAATGGCCAACCCGCCATTCCTTGAGAGAGACGAGGAGCGAGAACACACAGATGGGCTCGCACTGAGGCCAAGATATATTCGAGCATGGTTGATCGATATCATCGTTACATGTTCGATGTTTTTTGTTACTACTATTGAGCTGCCATTTTCCGCAATTCTCGCGAACAAATGTGTACTTTATCAGAGATTAAAATAAAATAAGAGTACAGACGCTCCACCATGCGGTTCTAGTAGTAGTACTACTTGTACAGTCATACTACTAAACCTTGCGCTTGGCTCTTCACCTCTTCGTGAAGTCGAACAATGATGGCACTACAGTGTATGCCTCTAGCAATCTGACACCGAATGAACTGTTGCATGTCCACCGCCTGGGCGAGGGTAGGTTGCATTAGTCAAAAGCTTCTCCTCATCCTGCGAGCCACCAGGCTTGAGGTAGACGGAGTGGGCGTAAGCGAGCTTCACCTTGTGCTACAAGCTTCTCCTCATTCTGCGAGTTGACGGGACACACCAAAAAGTAGTGCTAGTCCATACTCCCTCCTTTCCGATTAATATGGCTTAATGTTTTTTGTGGGTAAATGAGAGAGCTTTATTCATATATAGGCATTCTTAGGATGATCAGCCAAGAGACTGGTCACTAGGAAGTGAGGTACCCCGCAAAAAAAAGAAGGAAGCGAGGTATTTCGTCAAGCTAGCTCTCGGTCACATTCAAAGTGCAGCAAGCACGGTTCCCACAAAGATGCACCGCAAGGTTTGCTGACCTGTTTACATGCTGAATAACAAAAAATGAGAAAATATGACCGAGCGCTCCTATTTGAAACAGGATATGAGCCAGAATTAAGCGAGAATTGTGGCAAGTGTTCCATGCAATCAACTTCCATTATCACATACGAGAACCCTCGAAGAGAACCAAATGTGTTGAAGATTGCTTTATCACATTTTAAAATAAAATAAGAGTGTAGACACTCCTCCATCCGATTCCTAGTAGTAGTACATACCTCTATAGTAGTAGTACTAGTACTAGTGAACTTCGCGCTTGGTTGTTCGCCTCTTCAGGAAGTCGAACAATAATGGTACTAGTACAGTGTATGCTTCTAGCAATCTGACACCGAATTAACTGTTGCACGTCCATCGCCTGAGCGAGGGAGATCTTGCATTAGTCAAAAGTTTCTCCTTGTCCTGCGAGCCACCGCGCGCAAGCTTCTCCCGTCCTGCAAGTTTCTCTTCGTTCGGCAAGTTGACGGGACGCAACAAAGTAATGCTAGTCCATATTGCCTCTTTCTGGTTAATATGGCTTAATTTCAAACAAGATAAATACAAAGTCTGTCACTGTATATTTGTAAATATACGGCCAGTGGACTTCATAATACGCTCATTGCGCTCAATATATACATTTTCCGGTGTTTATACGGTCACTAACTCACCCTGGCTAAGTATGTGTGTGCATGCACATGTAGGTTGAGCACTTGAGCATGACTGTGTGTGTTCCGTCGTGTGCTCGGACATGCATGCATTAGGGCGCCGCGCGCATTTTTGTGTCCATGTGTACGTGTGACTGTTGCATGCATGCACGAGGTTGTAGTCCCTCACATTCACATGTTCATAAGTCAATGCTTTGTCAAAATGTTGCATGCAAGGCTTAATCATTCGTTGTTCACGCATGCATTCCCGATAATAATACGTTGGTAAAGACAATTTCTTGAGGAAAACGAGCCCATGAATTGAGTAAAAGGGGACCAATAAGCCAGGACGGAGGGAGTACTAGTAGTGAATCGGATGGAGGGAGTAGGTACTAGTAGTACTACGTAACAATGTGAAGTAAAAAATGCCTCTATGCGCATCATGTCTATGTGTCATGCAAGAAAATAGAGATAAGTACAAGTGAGACTCATGAACGGTCATAGACATAAGGGGAGTACGTGTAGGGGCCACTAAGCAGCAGTCAAATCACATAGTAAGTTAGTCGGAAGAAGCAACCATCATTTCATTCTTCAATGACATGTACACAATATAAAATGGTTGATATGGAGAGAAAAAGAAAACCACTATATATACACTAGCAGGAGCCAAAGCTATAAGCCTACTTGCTTGGGTTGCTCTCTTCACAATCATAGAACAACGATGGCAACACCACTGGTTACAGATTCAGCCTAATCCCATCGCTGGGGGAAGGGGACGATGTTCTGTGTAGATGCGGTCGACATCGGCGAGGGAGAAAACCCACTGTTGGTGTGTCCCAATCAGGGGTTCCTGCGGTATGGGCTGATGCCACCTCCCAGCCGCCCTTCTAGCTATATCCCGACGTCCCACGTAGGTCCATCTCCATGTGGATCTTTCTCTACTTCTACCGGCTTCTATTTGTGATAACTCTAGTGCCAATACTATTATTTAATCACACTTCTTCAATATCTTTGCCTACATGGATGCTCAGCTCGATTTTGGTGGAACTGCACAAAAGCATCATATGATCCGAGGGTGCCAACCCTCTTTCCTTCGACAGGTTCTCCCTAGCCAGGAAATTAAATCCTGTTTAGGGTTTAGGGTTTAAGTCGTAGTGACCTCATTAGTAGTTTTTCTTTTGTAAACACTCTCACAACTTTTGTCTTTAGTTGTGAAGTAAATATTGGCTATGATATGTGAATCATTGAGATTCATCAGCATGTGTGTTAGTTTTCCATTGTATTTGATGGAATATTCTAACAGGGCAACCTTGGAGTAGGAATGAAAATGGAGTGGAAAGTTTCCGTTTTTCCGGAGAAAAAATGGAAACAGAGAGAAACCAATGTTTTATTTCGTTGGATCACGCCATCGAGCATAACCAACATTTAAATCACGTCTGTCGTGTTCGTGTCTCACACTCCTCCATGGCTCCACCTCACACGGTCGCTCGGCATGCCACTCACCGCAAACCGAGTATACAATAACTTTCCCACCCGCTTGTCGATGAATCACGCCATGGAGTACTAGCACTACTGGAAGAGATTGGCGTGGAGGGGGAGGACAACTAGCTATAGCACAGACTACCAAGAACTTTTTACATGCATGTTGTGGCTGGCTATTGCGACCTTTGAGCGCAAAGCAGTTGCGTGCACCGAGAAGCGGCGTGGGCGACGCTCTCTCGGCCGGCGCGCCGCTTCAATGCCGGCGCCAGTGAGAGGTCGCGTCCGCTCTGGCCAGGCATGAATGCGGCACTAAACATTTCGGGAGGAAAGCAAGCACAGGTGTTGAAGAGGGTTCGGGTTGGTCAGGAGCGGGCGTGGCAGGGGTCCGGACGCCCGCAAACAAGAGATGTTGTTGTTGGGGAACACATTATTTAAAAAAATTCCTATGACATCGCAAGATCTATCTAGGAGATACAAAGCAATGAGGGGGGAGATTGTGTCTATGTACCCTCGTAGAACGAAAGCGGAAGCGTTTAGTAACGCGGTTGATGTAGTCGAACGTCTTCGTGATCCAACCGATCAAGTACCGAATGCATGGCACCTCCGCGGTCTACACACGTTTAGCTCGGTGACGTCCCTCATACTCTTGATAAAGTTACATACACAGGGCTTTGCCTAAGCACTATGACAATATGGCCGAGGTGTAAAACTGTGGAGGGGGCACCGCACATGGCTAAAGATCAACTTGTGTGTCTATGGGGTGCCCCCTCCCCCATATATAAAGGAGGGGAGGAGGAGGAGGGCCAGCCTCAAGGGGCGCGCCCAAGGGGAGGATTCCTACTCCTAGTAGGAGTAGGTTTCCCCCTTTTCTAGTCCAAGTAGGAGAAGAAGGAAGGAGAGGAAGAAGAGAAGGAAAGGAGGGGCCGCCCCTAGCCCTAGTCCAATTCGGTTTGGGCTAGGGGGGGGGGCGCCACAATTTCGCCTACGTCCTCTCTTCCACCATTAAGCCCATGAGGCCCAATAACTTCCAGGGGGTGAGGGAGTCCTGGATTAGGGGGTGTCTGAATGGCTGGACTATACCTTCAGTTGGACTCCTGGACTATGAAGATACAATATTGAAGACTTCGTCCCGTGTCCGGAAGGGACTTTCCTTGGCGTGGAAGGCAAGCTTGGCGATACAGATATGTAGATCTCCTACCATTGTAACCGACTTTGTGTAACCCTAACCCTCTCCGGTGTCTATATAAACCGGAGGGTTTTAGTCCGTAGGACAACGTACAGAACTATAATCATACCATAGGCTAGCTTCTAGGGTTTAGCCTCTCCAATCTCGTGGTAGATCTACTCTTGTACTACCCATATCATCAATATTAATCAAGCAGGACGTAGGGTTTTACCTCCATCAAGAGGGCCCGAACCTGGGTAAAACTTCGTGTCCCCTGCCTCCTATTACCATCCGGCCTAGATGCACAGTTCGGGACCCCCTACCCGGGATCCGCCGGTTTTGACACCGACATTGGTGCTTTCATTGAGAGTTCCTCTGTGTCGTCGCCGTCAGGCTTGATGGCTCCTACGATCATCGATAGTGATGCGGTCTAGGGTGAAACTTGTCTCCCCGGACAGATCTCTGTCTTCGGCGGCTTTGCACTGCGGGCCAATTCACTTGGCCATCTGGAGCAGATCGAAAGCTATGCCCCTGGCCGTCAGGTCAGATTTGGAAGTTTAAACTACATGGCTGACATCCGCGGGGACTTGATCTTCGACGGATTCGAGCCACTGCCGAGCGCGCCGCACTGCCACGACGAGCCTGATCTAGCTCTGCCGCCTAACAGTGCCCTGAAGGCCGCACCCGCATCGGCTTCGACCCTTAATTCGGAGCCAACTGCACCGATCGAGGATGGGTGGTTGGACGCCGCCTCGGGGGCTGCGATCCTAACGGCGATCGAGCCGAACACCAGCCCCGCACTCCATGAGACTCATGATTCCAAGGATCCGGACTCCTCTCCGGACTCCGAACCATTCGCGCCTCTGCCGATCGAATCCGATTGGGCACCGATCATGGAGTTTACTGCCGCGGACATCTTTTAGCACTCGCCCTTTGGCGATATTATAAAATCACTAAAGTATCTCTCTTTATCAGGAGAGCCCTGGCCGGACTATGGTCAGCGAGATTGGGATGCGGATGATGAAGAAATTCAAAGCCCACCCACCACCCACTTTGTAGCCACTGTCGACGATTTAACCGACATGCTCGACTTCGACTCCGAAGACATCGACGGTATGGACGCCGATGAAGGAGACGATGAAGCACCAGCGCCTATTGGGCCCTGGAACGCCACCTCGTCATATGACGTATACATGGTGGACGCACCAAAAGATGACGACGAGGAGTGGAAGGACGCACCGAAGGCTTGTTCCCTCGAAAAGCAGTCAAAGCGGCAATGCAA
Source organism: Triticum aestivum (assembly GCF_018294505.1). Taxonomy (NCBI): domain Eukaryota; kingdom Viridiplantae; phylum Streptophyta; class Magnoliopsida; order Poales; family Poaceae; genus Triticum; species Triticum aestivum. Next base: position 610,991,650 of record NC_057812.1, read on the forward strand.
GCGCCGCCCCAAATCCCGCCTCGACAGAAATAGCGATCACACAGACCCAGCGCTGGAGCAGGGCGAACCGCTGCCGGACAACGGCAATCAGGATAATCAAACCGAACAAACAAATCCTATCAAGGATAATGGTCCGGATGACATAACGCCAGACAGACACCCGGAGCAGCAGACTGCCCGTAAAAGGCTTGTTGCCACCGCGAGGAGTCTGAAAAAGCAGAAGCAAAGGCTCAAGGCTGCGCAAGACACACTCCACATCAGATGGAGTAAAATACTCAACACAGCAGCGATGTACGGCGACAATCGCCCCTCCAATAGCTACCCAAAGCGGAAGCTGCTACCTGAATTCGATGAGGAGGCCTCAGACCCCCCACAACCAAATATCAAAGCAGCCACCTGGTCGGATAGACGACCCCTCTATCAACACAGAGCGGCATATAACGCCACTCACAATACAACACGCGACCCATGCGAGGGCTCGCACCCAAAGGACGGCGCAACAAGATCCATCTATGGACCACGCAAGCACGCCCCAGCATACAATGCAACACAACAAACATCCGAACAACATGGTACACCCAGCTACAAGGGTGCCGCACACCCCCTATGTTTCACCGATGAGGTGCTGGACCATGAATTTCCAGAGGGATTCAAGCCCGTAAACATAGAGGCATATGACGGAACAACAGACCCTGGGGTCTGGATTGAGGACTATATCCTTCATATCCATATGGCTCGAGGAGATGATCTCCACGCCATCAAGTACTTACCCCTCAAGCTCAAAGGGCCAGCTCGTCACTGGCTCAAAGGCCTCCGCGAAAGCTCCATTGGAAGTTGGGAAGAGCTCGAAGATGCCTTTCGGGCAAATTTTCAAGGGACTTATGTCCAACCTCCGGACGCGGACGATTTGAGTCATATAACTCAACAGCCCGGAGAGTCAGCCCGAAAGCTTTGGAATAGGTTTCTTACTAAAAAGAACCAGATTGTCGACTGTCTGTGACGAATGGCTCGCCAGACACCTCGGCCAAAATAAGCCGAGAACGATGGCCGCATTAACAAACCTCATGACCCACTTTTCCGCGGGTGAGGATAGGTAGCTAGCCAGATGCAGCACCAGCGACCCCAGTACATCTGAAGTTAGAGATGGAAACGGGAAATCACGGCGCAACAGCAATAACAAACGCCGGAATAAAGAAGACATCACGAAGGGCACGATAGTAAATGCCAGATTCAAAAGCTCTCGTCCAGGTCAAAAGCCGCCCCCTAAAGGCACCAGGGATGAACTGTCCAGCCTCAACAAAATTCTGGACCAAGTATGTTAGATCCATAGTACCCCTGGTAAACCTGCTAATCATACCCACAGAGAATGTTGGTTCTTCAAGCAGTCCAGCAAGCTCAACGCCGTACACAAGGGGGAGGATACACCAAGTGGAGATGAGGACGAACCTCCCAAGCAAGACACGGGGGAACAAAACAAATTTCCACCAGAAGTCAAAACAGTAAACGTGTTACACGTGATCAAGGGAAAAAACAACACGGCACTCCTAGGAAAATATACCCAAGTGCCTGTCAGCGCGAAGTCCTGCCATTGGTCGTCTCAACCGATCACTTTCAACCATCGTGATTACTCAACAAGTATCCAACACGCAGGATGGGCTGCCCTGGTATTAGACCCAGTAATTGGCGGGTATCACTTCACACGAGTCTTGATGGACGGCGGCAGCAGCCTAAACCTAATATATCAGGATACAATCCGCGGGATGGGGTTAGACCCAACACAAATTCGCCATAGCAATACTACCTTTAAAGGAGTAACGCCAGGCCCATGGGCTCATTGTACGGGCTCCCTCCTACTACAGGTTATATTCGGCTCCCCCGATAACTTCCGTCGCGAGCATTAAACCTTCCACATCGCTCCGTTTCAAAGTGGCTATCAAGCACTACTCGGACGCGAAGTTTTCACTCGCTTTAATGCAATACCACACTACGCCTCCCTCACACTCAAGATGCCCGGCCGACGTGGCATCATTTCAGTGCATGGAAATATCAAGCGATCTCTGTGCACCGAAAAGAGTGAGGCTGCCTTGGCAGCCGCACACTAAAGGCGCCCGGACCAGCGAAAGCATCCAATAGGTCGTCAAGACCTCAGACACAACTAATCGAGTCCAGCGCTGCTACTTATACCGAATAAATGGTCACACCCCTATTTGTCAATACAAGAGGCTCAACGCGCGCAGACAAGTGGCAATTTCTCCTCATCTTGAATTATACATGGTTTCCTTAAAAACCTATCTGTTTGCACGACAACTTTTTCACCTAAATTCCTCTCTTTTACAGACGATCATCGTGCTACACCCGTCCAGGATACGGCACAACGGAGACACGGGCGCAGACGTGCAGCAGGGACCCGCTCCAAGGATTCTTTTTAGATTAAGACCCTGCGTAAACCTTTTTTACTGTCTCTTGTTGATACATATCCACCGTTGAGAAGGATGCTGATGTCTTGGCATGTGGCCACGCCAGAACAGTGCACGTACCTGGACACAAGGGGCTTCTTACAAAGGCCATTATTTAGGCCCGGTTTATACCACTAAGACCAAATACCTTAGGGAGTGTTCGGCGCCGCGAGTTTGGCCTTATATGCATCAGCTCCAAATCATTGTCTTTGGTCAAATGTTGGGTTTGCCCGGCTCCTGTGTTTTGGTTCCTTACGTTCCACTTTACCGACTAAGGTAGCACCAGGAGAACTACTGCGATTGTGCCCTGGTTCATCCAGACGAGCACGGCAGTAGAGAAAGCCGAAAATTGACTGTCATGATATAGCGTGAGACTGGTCAACCACTCGATGACCTGTTGGAATGTTAGAATTCCTCCGCCTTAACGAAGGGCCGTTTTCCGGCCAGGCATGTACGCACCCCGGGATCGGGAAAGTGCGGAGCCACCAGGGGCTATTTAGTAGCCCCACTCTCAAACTCCTATGGCTAAGTGAAAGTGCTAAAGCATTATAGTCCGGTTGCCTCGCTCGCTTCGCTGTCACCTTCTTAATAGGACCAAGACGTTGGGTTAAGTGTGAACGTGTGTTTTTGCGAGCACCTCCGCATTATATGCGTGAGGGTTGAAGCCGACGGCTGCAATCTTTCAGGTTATACACATGTATACATAAACGGCCGCCCAGGAGGCATCATATTACTTTCAGGCAAAAGTATAAAAATAGCCTTATAAAAATTTATAAAAGCATTTCGCTTACAATGAGATTACATATCACTCAAACATAATATTTTTTGAGCACTGGGTCTCTATCAAACGAGCACCCTCAAGAACTTCTTCAAAGTAGTGCTCAGCAGCCCTTCGACCTATGGCCGAATCCGCGCGGCAACAGTGGTAGCATCCATCTCCGCCCAGTATGCTTTAACACGGGCAAAGGCCATCCGTGCGTCCTCTATGCACGCCGACCTCTTCATCGCATTAATGTGCGGCACCATGTCAAGGAACTGCTGCACCAAGCTGAAATAGTTGTTCGGTTTTGACCTTTCCAGCCATAGCTGATCCACAACAGACCTCATGGAGAGTCCAGACAACCTATTTAGTTCAGCCCATTCGGCTAATTGGTCAGTCAATGAAAGTGGACGCTCGGGCGAATGGAATTGTCTCCAAAACAGATGGTCTACTTCACGGTCCGTCTGACCCTGGAAATACTTGGCCGCATCGGCAGCGCTCACCGCCAAATCCATATATACATCCTACGAACTCCATAGTCGATCTAGAGGGGCATACCGTGGATCTCCGAACATCCTCCACAACATAAAGGATTTCCCAGCTACAATATCCCCGGCTTCCCGCAGCTCCTCCTTTGCCCTCATAGCAGAGCGGAGGTCCTTTCTCGTCGCAGCAGCCTTCTCAAGGTCTGATGCCTTCGCTTGGTTTTCCTTTTCAAGAACCCGGCAACGACCGGCGGCGGCTTTTAATTCTATGGCCATCTTGGCCATCTTGTCTCGGCTCTCTCCATGCGCGGCCTTCTCGGCTTGCAACTCTTCGGTCGCCTTCAAAGCAGCCGCATTACCCAACCTCACTTGTTCCTTTGCTCAGGCAAGTTCTACTCGCAAGGCTTCAACAGTGGCAGCTCCATCTGCAGTCACAACATATTAAAGATACTGGCATCATGCTGCTCTTCCTATGTGGCGTTTACCAGATAATGACACTTACCCTGTGCCTCATCAAGCCTTTTGTTAACAAGCTCGAAGTCGGCGTCTGCCACATCCAACTGCCGTTGTAAATGGGCAAACTCGCTAGTCTGGGTAGCCACCAGAGCTTCCATCCAGACTCTTAGGGGATACTATCTACACAGGGCACACCTAGCATGTGCAGGACTATCATACATTCTTTTACGTACCTCAAAGCCTGTCAGTAGACTCATAAAATCTTCATGCAATCCGCTTTCGGCGAACGATATTCTCTCCATCACCGTATTCATCAGCACACGGTGTTCATCTGAGATGGCCACTCGCGTCACCAACTCCCTCAGAATATCCGACCGCACACCAGACGGTGCCGGACTCTTTCGTCTGCTCTCTTCGGGAGCCGGACACTGTGAGCTTCAGGGGTCAATGGGATTATCTTCCGGCCTCACCGGACTCGGAGAGGCCCTCCGCGACGACACTTCAGGGTCGCCCGCTTGCGGAGCGGAGGAGTCCGGAGGAGGCATTTCGCTCTCCATCATCTCTGGAAGAAGATCCCCCGAAGACGAGCTCATTTGAGAGGGGCTAAGGCCCGAACTGCAAAGATATATGCCGTGGTTATTTTCTCAGAAGAAAAAGATGGCATATTTGTACTATTAAAGTATTTCTGGTCACTTACGACTCGCGGGAGAATTGATCCCCCCGCGGACTTTGTGCGGCAACAGCGCCCCCCAAGGTAGGACCCTCTGTGGGAGACTTCTTCTCCCGTTTGGAAGCTTCGGCTTCCGAATCCCCGGGCGCAATCCTTTTCCTCTTCTGGTCGTCTTCCTTCATGGAGACGCTCGCTCCCTCGGTTAGAATGGGCAGCGTTGGGGGCCCGCGTCCGCCCGTATTATCCTCCACAGTATCTTCCTTCAAGGGCTCCGGGCAAGGTGCGGTCTGGAGCATCTTTTCCAATACCAGATTTTCCAAACCTTCAGGGAGGGGGGGCGAACACCGAATCAACTTCGCCTTTATTAGCCAGTCCTGGTCAAAAAGCCAACTCTCAGAAATAACTTCGTAACAAAGGAGAGATAGTTTGTTCGGCCGGAAGATGCCTTACCTATTTGGCGGCGCGGTTACTACTCAGGCCCACGTCCTCGGTGATTTTCGGACACTCCACCTGAGGTCCAAAGAATGACTTGTACATCTCCTCGTGCGTCAGGCTGAGAAAATTTTGAATGACACGCGGTCCCTCGGGTTTGACCTCCCACAGGCGAAGAGGCCGGCGTTTGCAAGGCTGGACTTGACGAACCAGCATAACTTGTATTATCGCAACCAAACTGAAATCTCCATTGAAGAGATCTCAAATGCAGCTTTGCAGTATAGGCACGTCCTTGGCTGGACCCCAGTTCAGACCTCTGCTAATCCATGACATCAGTTGTGGTGGAGGGCCCGAGCGGAAAACAGGGGCGGCCGCCCACTTGGCACTTCTAGGAGCCGTGATGTAGAACCACCCCTATTGCCACAATTCAGACACCTCTAGGATGGAACCTTTGGGCCACGGAGCTCCCGTCATCTTGAGTATTGAGGCACCTCCACATGCCGCATGTTGCCCCTCGATCATCTTCGGCTTTACTTCAAAGGTCTTGAGCCATAGGCCAAAGTGAGGGGTAACCCGGAGGAAGGCCTCGCACACGGCAATAAATGTCGTGATATGAAGAAAGGAGTCCGGAGCTAGATCATGGAAGTCTAGCCTGTAATAAAACATCAAACCCCTGACGAAAGGATCCAGAGCAAGGCCTAGACCTCGGAGGAAGTGGGAAACGAACACGACGTTTTCGTTGGGTTCGGGGGTGGGAACGGCCTGCCCTCGGGGAGGCAGCCAATGCAAGATCTTGGCGGTCAGATATCTGGCCTCCCTCAACTTTTTGATGTCTTCTTCCATGACGGAGGAAGGCACCCATCGGCCTTGAAGGCTAGATCCGGACATGACTGAAGGTTCAGAGCTCCTGACCTGAACTTTGGGCGTTTGAGCTTGAGGTGGGGGAAGGATTCGATTGAGCACGGGAGGGAAAAATAAAAGCCTTGTCCCTTTATAAAGAGGGTGAATATCAAGCGTCCTCTCCGTGTCCATTTGGACTTGCCTATAATCTAGGAGTCCTAGAAGCGGTTACCCATGCCCGTATTGATGAGAATCCCGGAATAAGGGGACACGATCTCTGCTTTAACAAGACGTGCCAAGGAAACCGCCTCGCATGACGCGCTGAGGTGGGATAATGAAACGACTCGGATAAAGGCTTGGCCGTGGTGTGTCACACTATGGAGTACGTCAGCAGATTAGATTTGTGTAAATATTATTCTCTCTATGGCAATATGTGGAAACTTATTTTGCACAGCCGGACACTATCTTTGTGTTCAAAATCTTCTATAAAGTACTTGGAGGAGGAACCCGCCTTGCAATGCCGAAGACAATCTGTGCGCCGGACTCGTCGACATTGAAGCCTGGTTCAGGGGCTACTGCGGGGGTCCTGGATTAGGGCGTGTCCGGATGGCTGGACTATACCTTCAGTCGGACTCCTGGACTATGAAGATACAAGATTGAAGACTTTGTCCCGTGTCCGGAAGGGACTTTCCTTGGCGTGGAAGGCAAGCTTGGCGATACGGATATGTAGATATCCTACCATTGTAACCGACTTTGTGTAACCCTAACCCTCTCTGGTGTCTATATAAACTGGAGGGTTTTAGTCCGTAGGACAACATACAGAACTACAATCATACCATAGGCTAGCTTCTATGGTTTAGCCTCTCCGATCTCGTGGTAGATCTACTCTTGTACTACCCAAATCATCAATATTAATCAAGCAGGATGTAGGGTTTTATCTCCATGAAGAGGGCCCGAACCTGGGTAAAACTTCGTGTCCCCTGCCTCCTGTTACCATCCGAGACCCTAGACGCACAGTTCGGGACCCCCTACCCGAGATCCGCCGGTTTTGACACCGACAGGGGGTTCCGGTAACCCCCGGTACTCCGAAACTTATCTGAAATGACCCAAACAATTCCGATGTCCGAATGTAGCCTTCCAATATATATGTTTATGTCTCAACCATTTAGAGACTCCTCATCATGTTCGTGATCACGTCCGGGACTCCGAACAACCTTCGGTACATCAAATCACATAACTCATAATACATATCGTCATCGAACGTTAAGCGTGCGGACCCTACGGGTTCGAGAACTATGTAGACATTACCGAGACTCATCTCCAGTCAGTAACCAATAGCGGAACCTAGATGCTCATATTGGTTCCTACATATTCTACGAAGATCTTTATCGGTTAAACCGCATAACAACATGCGTTGTTCCCTTTGTCATCGGTATGTTACTTTCCCGAGATTCGATCATCAGTATCATCATACCTAGTTCAATCTCGTCACGGGCAAGTCTCTTTACTCATTCCGTAATGCATCATCCCCTGACTAACTCATTAGTCACATTGCTTGCAAGGCTCATAGTGATGTGCATCACCGAGAGGGCCCAGAGATACCTCTCCGATACACGGAGTGACAAATCCTAATCTCGATCTATGCCAACTCAACAAACACCATCGGAGACATCTGTAGAGCATATTTATAATCACCCAGTTATGTTGTGATGTTTGATAGCACACAAGGTGTTCCTCCGGTATTCGGGAGTTGCATAACCTCATAGTCATGGAACATGTATAAGTCATGAACAAAGCAATACCAATAAACTAAACGATCATAGTGCTAAGCTAACGGATGGGTCTAGTCCATTACATCACTCTCTAATGATGTGATCCAGTTCATCAAATGACAACACATGTCCATGGCTAGGAAACTTAACCGTCTTTGATTAATGAGCTAGTCAAGTAGAGGCATACTAGGGACACTCTATTTGTCTATGTATTCACACATGTACTAAGTTTCCGTTTAACACAATTCTAGCATGAATAATAAACATTTATCATGGTATAAGGAAATATAAATAACAACTTTATTATTGCCGCTAGGGCATATTTCCTTCAGTCTCCCACTTGCACTAGAGTCAATAATCTAGATTACACAGTAATGATTCTAACACCCATTGAGTCTTGGTGCTTATCATGTTTTGCTCGTGAGATAAGCTTAGTCAACGGGTCTGCCACATTCATATCTGTATGTATCTTGCAAATCTCTATGTCTCCCTCCTTGACTTGATCGCAGATGGAATTGAAGCATCTCTTGATGTTCTTGGTTCTCTTGTGAAATCTGGATTCCTTTTCCAAGGCAACTACACCAGTATTGTCACAAAAGATTTTCATTGGACCCGATGCACTAGGTATTACACCTAGATCAGATATGAACTCCTTCATTTGCTCCTTCTGAATCAGCTATGTATTCAGATTCACAGGTACATCCCGTCACGACACTCTGCTTAGAACTGCACCAACTGACAGCTCCACCATTCAATAAGAATACGTATCCGGTTTGTGACTTAGAGTCATTCGGATCAGTGTCAAAGCTCGCATCAACGTAACCGTTTACGACGAGCTCTTTGTCACCTCCATAAAAGAGAAACATATCCTTAGTCCTTTTCAGGTATTTCGGGATGTTCTTTACCGTTGTCCAGTGATCCACTCCTGGATTACTTTGGTACCTCCCTACTAAACTAATAGCAAGGCACACATCAGGTTTGGTACACAACATGGCATACATGATAGAACCTATGGCCGAGGCATAGGGAATGACTTTCATTTTCTCTCTATCTTTTGAATTGGTTGGGCACTGAGTCTGACTCAACTTCACACCTTGTAACAGAGGCAAGAACCCTTTCTTTGCTTGATCCATGTTGAACTTCTTCAAAACTTTATCAAGGTATGTGCATTGTGAAAGTCCAATTAGGCGTCTTGATCTATCTCTATAGATCTTGATGCCCAATATATATGCAGCTTCACCGAGGTATTTCATTGAAAAATTCCTAATCAAGTATCTTTTTATGCTATTCAGAAATTTAGTATCATTTCCGATCAGCAATATGTCATCCACATATAATATCAGAAATGCAACAGAGCTCCTGCTCACTTTCTTGTAAGTACAGGCTTCTCCAAAAGTCTGTATAAAACCATATGCTTTGATCACACTATCAAAGCGTATATTCCAAATCCAAGATACTTGCACCAGCCCATAAATGGATTGCTGGAGCTTGCACACTTTGTTAGCACCTTTTGGATCGACAAAACCTTCTGGTTGCATCATATACAACTCTTCTTTAAGATATCCATTAAGGAAAGCAGTTTTGACATCCATTTGCGAAATTTCATAATCATAAAATGTGGCAATTGCTAACATGACTCAGACGGACTTATGCATCGCTACGGGTGAGAAGGTCTCACCGTAGTCAACTCCTTGAACTTGTCGAAAACCTTTCACAACAAGTTGAAATTTGCAGACAATAACATTACTGTCAGCGTCAGTCTTCTTCTTGAAGATCCATTTATTCTCTATTGATTGCCGATCATCGGGCAAGTCAACAAAAGTCCACACTTTGTTCCCATACATGGATCCCATCTTAGATTTCATGGCCTCAAGCCATTTTGCGGAATCTGGGCTCATCATCGCTTCCTCATAGTTCGTAGGTTCGTCATGGTCAAGTAACATGACCTCCATAACATGATTACCGTACTACTCTGGTGCGGATTTTACTCTGGTTGACCTATGAGGTTCGATAGTAACTTGTTTAGAAGTTTCATGATCATCATCATTAGCTTCCTCACTAATTGGTGTAGGAATCACCGGAAATTATTTCTGTGATGAACTACTTTCCAATAAGGGAGAAGGTATAGTTACCTCATCAAGTTCTACTTTCCTCCCACTCACTTCTTTCGAGAGAAACTCCTTCTCTAGAAAGGATCCATTCTTAGCAAAAAGTATCTTGCCTTTGGATCTGTGATAGAAGGTATACCCAACAGTCTCCTTTGGGTATCCTATGAAGACACATTTCTCTGATTTGGGTTCGAGCTTATCAGGTTGAAGCTTTTTCACATAAGCATCACAGCCCCAAACTTTAAGAAATGACAACTTGGGTTTCTTGCCAAACCATAGTTCATACGGTGTCATCTCAACGGATTTCGATGGTGCCCTATTTAATGTGAATGCAGCCGTATCTAAAGCAAAACCCCAAAATGATAGCGGTAAATTAGTAAGAGACATCATAGATCGTGTGACACCCAAAAATTTTAACCTTGTTTTATTAATTAAAATTGTGCCAGGAAAATTAAACTTTTCATCTTTCTGGGTTTTCTTTGATTTCAGTACCACCCTTTTCTTGTTTTTTTATGGAGTTTTATCCCAAGTGAAAGTTTCCAAATATATTATTGGACTTGTTTGCCCTTTCAAGAAAAACATTACTATCATCAGTAGAATTGATTTGCACAATTATTTCTCTCTGAGCTTTATTCCCTAAAATTATTTTTCCTTTAGTTTTGGAGCTCTTTTGAACTACAACCACTTGATAAATTTATTTAAAATTTTCACCAAAATTTGGAGGTGTCATGTGATGTTTTTAAAACACTATTATGAAAAAATATATTTCATTATTTTAATATTTTGAGCTCTACCCCAAGTTTAAAAATCTGGTCCAGAGAGCAATTTTGCACTACAACCTAATTAAATATTTCTTTAAAACTTCCACAAAAATTGTGGGATGTTAGTAGTGGTATGTAATTCAACTTTATGCAAAAACCCAATGGTGTTCTTTGAAAAATTTGAGTGAATCAACCTCTTTTGCTTTCTGGTCCAGTTTGGCTTTTTCTACTGCAACCCTAGTTAAATTTTCTCTAGTACTCTTGAGCTTTCTCCTGCTTATATCCCATGCTACAAAACCCTTAAGTCCAGAAGAGTGCACCCATTGGAGAATTTTTAGTACATACAACCATGCCTTTTTCTTTCTGTCCAAAACTGATGTTTTGCAAAACTTGCACTAACAAGTTTCTGATTTTGTCAAACTAACCTCACCACCCTCTTACTCGTCCAAGGAGACACTGATCTGGAGAATTTGGCCACCCCAAGAGTTGCCTAGATGCCATTGACATTTTGTCAAACACCCTGAGTGCATGACCAGTTTTGGCTTAGTTTCTGGTTTGTGTTATGAACTTGATCCCCTGACTAGACCAGCATGTCACATGGATTTGCCCAAGCCTATAGCCCCACCCTGCTAACTCTCTTGTGGATTGGAGCCCCCTAGCATGCCCTGGCATTTGGTCGAACACATCGCGTGCGTGATCTGGGCACGCCCAGAGCGCACGTTTTGCACGCGCGTGCACCGAGTCGCCGCGTCAAGCCCCGGCCCTTGCTCGCCTGCAGAGCCGCACCCCCCGACCTCATCCGCTCGCAGGAACCAGCCAAGCCTTCCCCTGGCGCCCTACAGGGCCGCCGTCAGGTCGGCCACGGCGGGAAGCGGCCAACCACAGTGGCTCCTACCCCGGTCGGCGCCGCCCGAGCCACCCCGGCTCGCCACCTGCCCCCTGGAGCAGCGCGAGCTCATCCACAAGCGTGTCCCCTAGCGCTTGTCGCCGCCACGACCCCCTGCAGCAACAGAGAGGCGGTTCGCCGGCGACCTTATCCACTGCCGCCGCAGAACCGACCTCGTTGCACTATAAAGAGAGAACCCGAGCTCATATGAGCACCCATGCGATCTCAGTCCACTCCCCTAGTTCCCCCGTAGCCAACAATCGAAGAGAAGAGGTCATCTTCCCCAGCTCCGGCAGGATCAACCGCCGCCGCCCTCCAGTCCATTCGGTCACAACCCGAGCCCCTCCCGTCAAACTAGCGCCACCATTCAAATCCCCGTGATCCCGCAGAGCTGCCCAACACCTCAATCCAGCTCGGGAACCACCATAGCCCCGGCCCCCAAAAGCTCCCGAGGCCACCTCCGCCGAGGAGCTTGCCGCCGGCAGCTCCCTCCGTCCCCTCCGGCCTGGCGACCACCGGGAGGACCGCCATGGAGTGGCGGATCCATCCCCGCCCTCGGGGCCCCGTGAGGAGATGCCAATCGCCAGCGACGATCGCCGGAGTCCCTCCCCCTCTCGGGTAGAGGAAGAAGAGGGAAAGGAGACCGTTCAAACCTGACCAGTGGGCCCCGTGGACCCACTGTCAGTGACCCCGCACCGGTCCACATGTTTAAGTGAAAGTGCATCACCCCAGAGTACGTCTCCTCTGCTCGAAAGCGTATTCTCATCAAAGTGTTTTTTCTTTTTTTTTTGTTTTATTTTAAAAACAGATTTTGTCTAAACTTTGACTAGCTATAACTTTTAAAATATAAATCCAAATGACTTGATTCTTTTTCTGTTGTTCCTCAAATATTGTCTAGTTTATTTTCATATTTATTTCAAAATTTTCCAACCAACATTTTTGTACTCTTTTTAAATTATGTGATAATTTAAATATTTCCAAAAATAGGATTTGTTGGAGAAAGAAGAAAACTTTCAAGGTGTTGAAATGCACCCTGCCTCTCCACAACTTAAAGGCAAGCATTCTGAACCCTGGCATAATGTATTTTGGGTTGTTCGATATGGTTATAACACCACCTCGACATGAAGCGTTGGTTATTTTTATATGACGATATGATCATACACCTTAAGTGCATAAATGAAAATTCTTGCTGTTGGAAATGGATAAGCTTGTGATAGCAATCACCCTCATATGCCTGTCATGTCTACCGGGAAGGACCCGGGAAAGTCTCTGTCTTGTGTAGACACGAGCTTGTCCCTCGTCGATACGGTTATGATAGGTAGGTCAGGGGGAGGTATGATATGTGGTGGTTGTATCTGATGGCTGTGGAATATAATTCTTGAGCTAACCATGCAGGAAATACTTAAGCCTCCTGAGTCGGCCGTAGATCGAGTCTTGTTCCAGTAACCCCCATACTTGTTTCGTGCTGCCACTTGCCCCTGCCGTAGGTAGGGTACGGTTCAGTAAGTTGTCAACCCCTGTCCTAGCACACACCGTACAGAGAGGCCATGGTGGAAGATACCGGTTGTAGCTGGTAGGCATGCCACCTGGTCCGGGGGCATGGGTGTTTCCGGTTGGGACCGAGAGGGGAGGCCACCCGTTAGAACGTGCGATAAAAATTTGATCCCATGCTATGGAAGGTTGTAGCCTCCCCACTTAGAGTTTTGCTTAACAGGTGTCTGGGTGATTCCAGACACGTGTAAGGTTAAGCTGGTGTGTGCAAGTCAGGCGTGTTTTCGACTAAAAGACTGTAGACGGAATTAGTTCCGATGGACTAAAGAAATCCGTTACTCGTGGGTAAAGAGTACACCCTCTGCATAGATATTGAACCTATTCGAATAGCCATGTCCATGGTTAAGGACTACAGTCTGGGATGGGTCAAGCGTCGGTCTTAGTGTCGGCCTTCGGAGGAGAAACTATTAAACCAGAATATTGATCATGACTTGTGATGTATGATGATTATGATTATTATTATTATGGACTAACCATTTATGTTATTTAAATTATTGGGTATCTCTGGAACGGTTCTACCTCCTGGATATTCACCGTGATTATGTGTATATATAAGCCCTTTATGTGGTGTCGCATAGACGCCCGACTGTGGCATGCTTGTCATTTCATTTACTTATAAGCCCTTTATGTGGTGTCGCACATACGCCCGACTATGGCATGTTTGTTATTTTATTTACTTATAAGCCCTTTATGCGGTGTCACACAGACGCCCGATGATGGCATGCTTGATATTTTACCTACTTATAAGCCCTTTATGTGGTGTCGTTTAGACGCTCGACTGAGGCATACTTTATATTGTTATCCTTTCGAGGCGTCGCTTCAGACACCCGATCGGTGCATTATATTTCTACTCGCTGATTACATATTCATATATGACATGATTAACCTACTTGCATGCATCATGAGCTTCATTTATGACTGACGAAGTAATTATGGAATATTTCAAAGCATGATTATCACTGGCTATATTATACCTATGGTCTTAATGTTTGCGAGTACATTCAAAGTACTCACTGGCTTGTCCCTGGCTATTGTCTTGGCCAGATTTCTTGCGTGGAAAGGAACATTGTGATGATAGCCCCGGAACCTACGCAATGGAGATAGCAGACTCGCGAAGATAGGAGTTATCCTGGTCAGCTGTTCCTGTGGGAAATGGAGTCCCATAGACGCTAATGATCCACAAACCGCTTCCGCCATCAACCACTAGAAACCAATTTTTGTACCCATAGGCCAGAATGGTCTTGTACTACATATTTTGTAGTTTTCTTGGAGTTTCTATAACAAGTTGGTGTCTCTTCAGCTAACAGTAATCCCGGGGCTGGTGAGCACAAGGGCCGCTTTTGGGAAATTAATATCCCGAAAAACCAGTCCTGACAAACTTGGTATCAGAGCCAGGCTGACCATTGGCTAATCCTATCTTAACCAGATCGAAAAACCTAGGTAAACCAACCCACGAGACCTTAACCAAACCCCGGCCAAGCTTCTCGTGTAAGATAGACTCATAGTGACCCAACACCTTTTGGCAGTCGGTGCCCAACCTATCAGCCTAATCTGTCAGTCACATGCCAGTGACCGTCCCCTGAATAGTCTTTTTCGCAAGCGTGCGAAGGAAGACTCCGTCCCCTTTTTCTATAAAAGGGCACGCTAACCTCAACCCAGCACAGCACAGCCTCTAACCCCAAACCAAGCTAAAATGCCAGGACCCATTGTTCAGAATGAGACCACAGCAACCAACCTTGGAGGTTTCGTGACCATGCTAGCAAACCTCACCCACCGTGCCTTCGCGTTAGAAGAGCCCCCAGAATATGTTGTGTACCAAGGGTCCATGAGCGGTGAGAGCCGTCAATTTTGGGCCACTGTGCACGTCTATGGTAGGGGACTATCACCAGAATGCCCCTTCAGGTTCACCAGAAGGACAACTTCCTTTGAGCCACAAGCCATCCAACTAGCTGCTCGAGAAGCTATAGTTCAACTCCGGCACTTGTCACCCAGAGTTAACTGTCGCTCCTTCTACTACTACCCCAGCCGTGATGAGTATGGTAGACCACCCCAAGTTGCCAACGGAGACCACGAGACGGATCCTGCATTGTTGCATCTGGTGCGCTATGTAAGTGCACTAGAGGGGCTGTTCGATCAAATCGCCCTGGATCTGATCGCAGCTCGTGGAGAACTGATCCACCGAGCCCCAGCAAGAAGAGAAGATGAGCTCGACACCGACAACCTAGTCGTGCTGTTCGGACAACCGATCGAGACCCTGAGGTCAGCCCCAGCCATCAACCAAGGTGCCTTGATGACCCCAGAAGTGCTTCGTCGCCTTTTGGGAACCCACTCCAACGGGATTGTGGCCAACAATCCCCGTGATGGTCACCATCGCTACCCCGACCCTGCAGTTCCTCAACCCCCTCAGGCCAATCCCGATGGTGAGGCCAATGGAGAAGCCTCGACATCCGCAAGGCATGCCCGCTTAGATATAAATGAGGTGGACTAAGCCACTCGAGTAGTACCCAGTCTCGGCTTGTCCACACCCAGTGATTATGTGACCTCGTATTACCATAACGTTGCATGCATGTGCGCCCCTATTTTTAAAGTAGTTGTGCATAAGTGTGTTGATGTACAGTTGCATTTTTAATTCCGGGCGTAGCTACCAAAACCAACCCCGATGGCACCCACAGTAACAAGTCACTTTTGTGAGATGTGTGTATCTGTGGCTTTGACCCCGACCCCCATGAGAGTAGAACCAGCAAACTAGTTGCCCTTCACCGCGGTAAATAACCCAGCCCAATTGCTTTATAAAAGGGACAACTTGTGACCTTGCCGAGTACCCCTCATCTTGTGCGCAACCCTCACAACCATTTCTTGCCATGCCGAGCCCTAGCATTTATCTGAGAACCCCGGATGCAACCCCGGGTAGTTTTGTTCGAATATTGTGGGACTTTACCTGCAGTACCATGGGTTCTACCCAGCCACCCTAGTACGAGCTGCTCAAGTCGAGGATCACCTCATCCGCCTCGAAATATTGGGCAGTAGTGCACATCCCTCCTGTAAACTCAAATCAGGACCCAACGGAAGTCTCCTTCCTAGGGAAATCTAGGCCGACTCCACAGATGGCCATAGAAGCGGCTGCACACGAAGCGATTGTTCGCCTTCGATTCGCGGTACCCTATGCCAGCGAACGAGGGTATTATTACTTTCCGAGCCGTGCAGCACCCGGGGAAGTGACATCCTTTCCCAGTGGACGAATTGAGAGAGACCCAGTACTGGCCAACATTGTCCAGTACGTCATCGCCCAACAGCATTTGACCCAGCGAGTAATGGGTTATCTCCAGAGCCTCGCTGATTTAAATCCTCAAATCGCCATCGGCAGACCACTGAGGCCCGACCAGGAAAGATGCGTTCATCGACTGATCAATCCGCTTTCCCCGATAGAAGAAGAGTGCGCCCCAGTACCAGAGACGTTTTCTCGGGACCCTGTCCAGTTGCCATTTTCATTCTAGACGTCACTGCTATGTTCTTGTATTCTCGCATTTAGTTAAGTGTTGTAACTCATGCGTGTTATTCTAAACCTTGTGCGATGAGATGAACTTTTGGTTTCAATTGTAATGAGTAATTTTTGCTGCTGTAAATTTTGATTAACTAATTTTTTTCCTCGCGAGAAATCCTGGAGTGATATTTCTTTTCCCTGAGTTGCTACAGCATATGTCTCCTCACGACATGGAATTTTATTCACGCAGCACCATGGCAGCAGACTCACAACCGCAACCACTCGAACACATACACTACTTGCAACACCATGTAACCGTGTTGCATCTGGCTAATCATCTCCCTAATGCACCACAATCTCTGAAAGAGAGATTAGTGGATAATCATCCGGATGTGAGTTACCTCCCACACACCAACAACAGTTAGCACCCGAGACCACACCTACTCCTCGTGATCACCGCCACCGCGGAGAGCCAACACTCGAGCGACAGCATCACGACGATCATCGAGGATCATCGCACACAGGAGCACGGAGAGCCCCAGCAATGCTGCCAGCCCTCCGCACATCAGGATCATGTACCAATTCGGCATCGCCTCCGCCATTAAAACCTCGTCTCTAGCTTCTGTAAACGGAAATGGAGGAGGAAGAAGGAGAAGCGAGGCCAGGTGTGAGGAAGAAGAGAGAAGCACCTCAGCCATTTTATAGCTCGAGCTCGGTGTACGGTGGGCGAAGTCCACCAGCGCCGCTCGTCACCCGATCGCCGATGTTCGGAGGCGAATCCGCGAGCAGTGCCGATAGCATGCTGGCTCGCGAGGTGAGTACATGCTGCACCGGCAGCTAGCACGCCAAGCACTACCGCGGTACGGCCTAGATGCCCTACGCGCTAAACGTCGCCGGTGGAGAAAGCACGGGAAAGCGCGCGGGAGAGAGGAAGAAGAGAGAACTAGAGGAAGAAGAAGAGGCTGACAGTGGACCCCGGGGAAGAGGCTGACAGTGGACCCCGGGACCACCTGTTAGCCAGAGAGAGCACTGTGCTCTCGGGTACGACCAGCATATTTTAAATTTAGAATTTATTCTAAATTTACTATATCCAACGTAGAAATCTCTCGTTTTCCCCCTAACCATAGATTTTTCCACGCAGCGCCAGTGTTCCACACTGTGGTTTTACACCACTTATTGCCCTCTCACTGTAGCCACATTTTATTGCATATATTTTCTTAAAACAACTTTTAACAAATCTCGAGGACGAGATTTTTCTTAAGGGGGGTAGTGTTGTGACACCCCAAAATTTTAACCTTGTTTTATTAATTAAAATTTTGCCAGGAAAATTAAACTTTTCATCTTTCTGGGTTTTCTTTGATTTCAGTACCACCCTTTTCTTGGTTTTTTATGGAGTTTTATCCCAAGTGAAAGTTTCCAAATATATTATTGGACTTATTTGCCCTTTCAAGAAAAACATTACTATTATCAGTGGAATTGATTTGCACAATTATTTCTCTCTGAGCTTTATTCCCTAAAATTATTTTTCCTTTAGTTTTGGAGCTCTTTTGAACTACAACCACTTGATAAATTTATTTAAAATTTTCACCAAAATTTGGAGGTGTCATGTGATGTTTTTAAATCACTTTTATGCAAAAATACATTTCATTCTTTTAATATTTTGAGCTCTACCCCAAATTTAAAAATCTGGTCCAGAGAGCAATTTTGCACTACAACCTAATTAAATATTTCTTTAAAACTTCCACCAAAATTGTGGGATGTTAGTAGTGGTATGTAATTCAACTTTATGCAAAAACCCAGTGGTGTTCTTTGAAAAATTTGAGTGAATCAACCTCTTTTGCTTTCTGGTCTAGTTTGGCTTTTTCTACTACAACCCTAGTTAAATTTGCTCTAGTACTCTTGATCTTTCTCCTGCTTATATCCCATGCTACAAAACCCTTAAGTCCAGAAGAGTGGACCCATTGGAGAATTTTTAGTACATACAACCATGCCTTTTTCTTTCTGTCCAAAATTGATGTTTTGCAAAACTTGCACTAACAAGTTTCTGATTTTGTCAAACTAACCTCACCACCCTCTTACTCATCCAAGGAGACACTGATCTGGAGAATATGGCCACCCCAAGAGTTGCCTAGATGCCATTGGCATTTTGTCAAACACCCTGAGTGCATGACCAGTTATGGCTTAGTTTCTGGTTTGTGTTATGAACTTGATCCCCTGACTAGACCAGCATGTCACATGGATTTGCCCAAGCCTATAGCCCCACCCTGCTAACTCCCTTGTGGATTGGAGCCCCCTAGCATGCCCTGGCATTTGGTAGAACACGTCGCATGCGTGATCTGGGCGCGCCCAGAGCGCACGTTTTGCACGCGCGTGCACCGAGTCGCCGCGTCGCGCCCCGACCCTTGCTCGCCTGCAGAGCCGCACCCCCCGACCTCATCCGCTCGCAGGAACCAGCCAAGCCCTCCCCTGACGCCCTACAGGGCCGCCGTGAGGTCAGCCAAGGCGGCAAGCGGCCGACCGCAGTGGCTCCTGCCCCGGTCGGCGCCGCCCGAGCCACCCCGGCTCGCCACCTGCCCCCTGGAGCAGCGCGAGCTCATCCACAAGCGTGTCCCCTAGCGCTTGTCGCCGCCACGACCCCTTGCACAACAGAGAGGCGGCTCGCCGGCGACCTTATCCACTACCGCTGCGGAACCGACATCGTTGCACTATAAAGAGAGACCCCGAGCTCACCTGAGCACCCATGCGATCTCAGTCCACTCCCCTAGTTCCCTCGTAGCCAACAATCGAAGAGAAGAGGTCATCTTCCCCAGCTCCGGCAGGATCAGCCGCCGCCGCCCTCCAGTCCATTCGGTCACAACCCGACCCCCTCCCGTCAAACTAGCGCCACCATTCGAATCCCCGTGATCCCGCGGAGCTGCCCAACACCTCAATCCATCTCGGGAACCACCATAGTCCCGGCCCCCAAGAGCTCCCGAGGCCACCTCCACCGAGGAGCTCGCCGCCGGCAGCTCCCTCCGTCCCCTCCGGCCTGGCGACCACCTGGAGGACCGCCCTGGAGTGGCGGATCCATCCCCGCCCTCGGGGCCCCGCGAGGAGACGCCAATCGCCGGCGACGATCGCCGGAGTCCCTACCCCTCTCGGTAAGAGGAAGAAGAGGGAAAGGAGACCAGTCAAACCTGACCAGTGGGCCCCGTGGACCCACTGTCAGTGACCCCGCACCGGTCCACGTGTTTAAGTGAAAGCGCATCACCCCAGAGTACGTCTCCTCTGCTCGAAAGCGTATTCTCATCGAAGCGTTTTTCTTTTTTCTGTTTTATTTTAAAAATAGATTTTGACTAAACTTTGACTGGCTATAACTTTTAAAATATAAATCCAAATGACTTGATTCTTTTTCTGTTGTTCCTCAAATATTGTCTAGTTTATTTTCATATTTATTTCATAATTTTCCAAGCAAAATTTTTGTACTGTTTTTAAATTATGTGATAATTTAAATATTTCCAAAAATAGGATTTGTTGGAGAGAGAAGAAAACTTTCAAGGTGTTGAAATGCACCCTGACTCTCCACAACTTAAAGGCAAGCATTCTGAACCATGGCATAATGTTTTGTGAGTTGTTCGATACGGTTATAACACCACCTCGACATGAAGCGTTGGTTTATTTTTATATGACGATATGATCATACACCTTGAGTGCATAAATGAAAATTCTTGCTGTTGGAAATGGATAAGCTTGTGATAGCAGTCACCCTCATATGCCTCTCATGTCTACCGGGAAGGACCCAGGAAAGTCTCTGTCTTGTGTAGACACGAGCTTGTCCCTCGTAGAGACGGTTATGACCAGTAGGGCAGGGGGAGGTATGATAAGTGGTGGTTGTGTTTGATGGCTGTGGAATATAATTCTTGAGCTAACCATGAAGGAAATACTTAAGCCTCCTGAGTCGGCCGTAGATCGAGTCTTGTTCCAGTAACCCCCATACTTGTTTCGTGCTGCCACTTGCCCCTGCCGTAGGTTGGGTACAGTTCAGTAAGTTGTCAACCCCTGTCCTAGCACACACCGTACAGAGAGGCCATGGTGGAAGATACCGGTTGTAGCTGGTAGGCATGCCACCTGGTCCGGGGGCATGGGTGTTTCCCGTTGGGACCGAGAGGGGAGGCCACCCCTTAGACCGCGCGATAAAAATTTGATCCCATGCTACGCGAGGTTGTAGCCTCCTCACTTAGAGTTTTGCTTAACAGGTGTCTGGGTGATTCCAGACACGTGTAAGGTTAAGCTGGTGTGTGCAAGTCAGGCGTCTTTTCGACTAAAAGACTATAGACGGAATTAGTTCCGATGGACTAAAGAAATCTGTTACTCGTGGGTAAAGAGTACACCCTCTGCAGAGATATTGAACCTATTCGAATAGCCGTGTCCATGGTTAAGGACTACAGTCTGGGATGGGTCAAGCGTGGGTCTTAGTGTCGGCCTTCGGAGGAGAAACTATTAAACCCGAATATTGATCATGACTTGTGATGTATGATGATTATGATTATTATTATTATTATGGACTAACCATTTATGTTATTTGAATTATTGGGTATCTCTGGGACAGTTCTACCTCCTGGATATTCACCGTGATTATGTGTATATATAAGCCCTTTATGTGGTGTCGCATAGACGCCCGACTGTGGCATGCTTGTCATTTCATTTACTTATAAGCCCTTTATGTGGTGTCGCACAGACGCCCGACTGTGGCATGCTTGTTATTTTATTTACTTATAAGCCCTTTATGCGGTGTCGCACAGACGCCCGACTGTGGCATGCTTGATATTTTATCTACTTATAAGCCCTTTATGTGGTGTCGCTTAGACGCCCGACTGAGGCATACTTTATATTGTTATCCTTTCGAGGCGTCGCTTCAGACACCCGATCGGTGCATTATATTTCTACTCGCTGATTGCATATTCATATATGACATGATTAACCTACTTGCATGCATCATGAGCTTCATTTATGACTGACGAAGTAATCATGGAACATTTCAAAGCATGATTATCAGTGGCTATATTATACCTGTGTTCTTAATGTTTGCGAGTACATTCAAAGTACTCACTGGCTTGTCCCTGGCTATTGTCTTGGCCAGATTTCTTGCATGGAAAGGAACGTTGCGATGACAGCCCCGGAACCTATGCAATAGAGATAGCAGCCTCGCAAAGATAGGAGTTATCCTGGTCAGCTGTTCCTGTGGGAAATGGAGTCCCATAGACGCTGATGATCCGCAAACCGCTTCTGCCATCAACCACTAGAAACCAATTGTTGTACCCATAGGCCAGAATGGTCTTGTACTACATATTTTGTAGTTTGCTTGGAGTTTCTGTAACAAGTTGGTGTCTCATCAGCTAACAGTAATCCTGGGGCTGGTGAGCACAAGGGCCACTTTTGGGAAATTAATATCCCGAAAAACCGGTCCTAATAGATCGCACCATATCTAATAAAGTGCGGTTACGATGTTTGGACACACCATTATGCTGTGGTGTTCCAGGTGGCGTGAGTTGCGAAACTATTCTGCATTGTTTGAAATGAAGACCAAACTCATAACTCAAATATTCACCCCCACAATCAGATCGTAGAAACTTAATTTTCTTGTTACGATGATTTTCCACTTCACTCTTAAATTCTTTGAACTTTTCAAAAGTGTTAGACTTATGTTTCATCAAGTAGATATACCCATATATGCTCAAATCATCTGTGAAGGTCAGAAAATAACGATACCCGCCACGAACATCAACACTCATCGGACCGCATACATCAGTATGTATTATTTCCAATAAGTTTGTTGGTCATTCTATTGCTCCGGAGAACGGAGTCTTAGTCATCTTGCCCATGAGGCATGGTTCGCAAGCATCAAGTGATTCCAAAAGCCCATCCGAATGGAGTTTCTTCATGCGGTTTACAACAATATGACCTAAACGGCAGTGCTACAAATAAGTTGCACTATCATTATTTAACTTATATCTTTTGGCTTCAATACTATGAATATGTGTATCACTACTATTGAGATTCAATAAAAATAGACCACTCATCAAGGGTGCATGACCATAAAAGATATTACTCATATAAATAGAACAACCATTATTCTCTAATTTAAATGAATAACCATCTCGCATCAAAGAAGATCCAGAAATAATGTTCATGCTTAACGCTACCACCAAATAACAATTATTCAGGTCTAATACTAATCCCGAAGGTAGATGTAGAGGTAGCATGCCGACGATGATCACATCGACTTTGGAACCATTTCCCACGCGCATCGTCACCTCATCCTTAGCCAATCTTCGCTTAATCTGTAGCCCCTGTTTCGAGTTGCAAATGTTACCAACAGAAACATTATCAAATACCCAGGCGCTACTGTGAGCATTAGTAAGGTACATATCAATAACATGTATATCAAATATACCTTTCACTTTGCCATCCTTCTTATCCGCTAAATACTTGGGGCAGTTCCGCTTCCAGTGACCAGTCCCTTTGCAGTAGAAGCACTCAGTCTCAGGCTTAGTTCCAGACTTGGGCTTCTTCACTTGAGCAGCAGCTTGCTTGTCGTTCTTCTTAAAGTTCCCCTTCTTCACTTTGCCCTTTTCCTGAAACTAGTGGTCTTGTTAACCATCAACACTTGATGCTCCTTGTTGATTTCTACCTCCGCAGCCTTTAGCATTGCGAAGAGCTCGGGAATTGTCTTATCTATCCCTTGCAAATTATAGTTCACCATGAAGCTTTTGTAGCTTGGTGGCAGTGATTGAAGAACTCTGTCAATGACACTATCATCAGGAAGATTAACTGCCAGTTGAGTCAAGTGGTTGTGGTACCCAGACATTCTGAGTATATGTTCACTGACAGAACTATTCTCCTCCCTCCTGCAGCTATAGAACTTATTGGAGACTTCATATCTCTCAATTCGGGCATTTGTTGAAATATTAACTTCAACTCCTCGAACATCTCATATGCTCCATGACGTTCAAAACGTCGTTGAAGTCCCAATTATAAGCCGTAAAGCATGGCACACTGAACTATCGAGTAGTCATCACCTTTGCTCTTCCAGATGTTCATAACATCTGGATTAGCTCCTGCAATGGGCTTTGCACCTAGCGGTACTTCCAGGATGTAATTCTTTTGTGCAACAATGAGGATAATCCTCAAGTTACGGACGCAGCCGTGTAGTTGCTACCATCATCTTTCAACTTAGCTTTCTCTAGGAACACATTAAAATTCAAAGGAACAGTAGCACAAGCCATTTATCTACAACAACATAGACATGCAAAATACTATCAGGTACTAAGTTCATGATAAATTAAAGTTCAATTAATCATATTACTTAAGAACTCCCACTTAGATAGACATCCCTCTAGTCATCTAAATGATCACAAGATCCATATCAACTAAACCATGTCCGATCATCATGTGAGATGGAGAAGTTTTCAATGGCGAACATCACTATGTTGATCATATCTACTATATGATTCACACTCGACCTTTCGGTCTCAGTGTTCCGAGGCCATATCTGCATATGCTAGGCTCGTCAAGTTTAACATGAGTATTTTTCTTGTGCAAAACTGGCTTACACCCATTGTATGTGAACGTAGAGCTTATCACACCCGATCATCACGTGCTGTCTCGGCACGATGAACTATGGCAACAGTGCATACTCAGAACACTTATACCTTGAAATTTGGTGAGAGATCATCTTATAATGCTACCGCCGTACTAAACAAAATAAGATGCATAAAAGATAAACATCACATGCAATCAATATAAGTGATATGATATGGCCATCATCATCTTGTGCCTTTGATTTCCATCTTCAAAGCACCATCATGATCACCATCATCACTCGCTTGACACCTTGATCTCCATCGGAGCATCGTTGTTGTTTTGCCAACTATTGCTTCCACGACTGTCGCTACCGCTTAGTGATAAAGTAAAGCAATTACATGGCGATTGCATTTCGTACGATAAAGCGACAGCCGTACGGCTCCTGCCAGTTGCCGATAACTTTGTTACAAAACATGATCATCTCATACAACAATTTATATAATCATGTCTTCACCGTATCACATTACAACATGCCCTACAAAAACAAATTAGATGCCCTCTACTTTGTTGTTGCAAGTTTTACGTGGCTGCTACGGGCTTAGCAAGAACCATTCTTACCTACGCATCAAAAACCACAACAATTTTTCGTCAAGTGTGATGTTTTAACTTTCAATAAGGACCGGGCGTAGTCACACTCGATTCAACTAAAGCTGGAGAAACAGAAACCTACTAGCCACCTGTGTGCGAAGCACGACGGTAGAACCGGTCTCATGAACGCGGTCATGTAATGTCGGTCTGGGCAGCTTCATCCAACAATACCGCCGAATTAAAGTATGACATGCTGGTAAGAAGTATGAATATTATCGCCCACAAGGCTTTGTATTCTACTCGTGATTAACATCTACGCATAGACCTGGCTCGGATTCCACTGTTGGGGAACACAATATTTCAAAAAAATTCCTACGATCACGCAAGATCTATCTAGGAGATGCATAGCAACGAGAGGGGAGAGTGTTTCTATGTACCCTCGTCGACCGAAAGCGGAAGCATTTAGTAACACGGCGGATGTAGTCGAACGTCTTCCTGATCCACCCGATCAAGTACTGAGCACACGACACCTCCGTGATTTGCACACGTTCAGCTCGGTGACGTCCCTCGTACTCTTGATCTAGCTGAGGCCGAGGGTGAGTTCCGTCAGCACGACGGTTTATTGACGGTGCTGATGAAGTTACCGACACAGGGCTTCACCTAAGCACTATGACAATATGACCAAGGTGTAAAACTGTGGAGGGGGGCACCGCACACAGCTAAAGATCAACTTGTGTGTCTATGGGGTGCCCCCAACCCCTTTCCTAGTCCAAGTAGGAGAAGAAGGAAGGAGAGGAAGAAGAGAACGAAAGGGGGGGCGCCCCCTAGCCCTAGTCCAATTCGGTTTGGGCTGCGGGGGGGCGCCACACCTTGGCCTGCCTCCTCTCTTCCACCATTAGGCCCATGAGGCCCAATAACTTCCCCGGGGGGGGGGGGGGTTCCGGTAACCCCCGGTACTCTGAAACTTATCCGAAACGACCCGAACCATTCCGGTGTCTGAATGTCGCCTCCCAATATATCAATCTACATGTCTTGACCATTTCGAGACTCCTCGTCATGTTCGTGATCACATACAGGACTCCGAACAACCTTCGGTACATCAAATCACATAACTCATAATACATATCGTCATTGAACGTTAAGCGTGTGGACCCTACGGGTTCGAGAACTATGTAGACATGACCGAGACTCATCTCTGGTCAATAACCAATAACATAACCTGGATGCTCATATAGGTTCCTACATATTCTACGAAGATCTTTATCGGTCAAACTACATAACAACATACGTTGTTCCCTTTGTCATCGGTATGTTACTTGCCCGAGATTCGATCATCCGTATCATCATACCTAGTTCAATCTCGTCACGGGCAAGTCTCTTTATTCGTTCCGTAATGTGTCATCCCATGACTAACTCATTAGTCACATTGCTTGCAAGGCGCATAGTGATGTGCATTACCAAGAGGGCCCAGAGATACCTCTCCGATACACGGAGTGACAAATCCTAATCTTGATCTATGCCAACTCAACAAACACCATCGGTGACACCTGTAGAGAATCTTTATAATCATCTAGTTACGTTGTGACGTTTGATAGCACACAAGGTGTTCCTCTGGTATTCGGGAGTTGCATAATCTCATAGTCATAGGAACATGTATAAGTCATGAAGAAAGCAATATCAATAAACTAAATGATCATAGTGCTAAGCTAACGGATGGGTCTAGTCCATCACATCATTCTCTAATGATGTGATACCGTTCATCAAACGACAACACATGTTCATGTCTAGGAAACTTAACCATCTTTGATTAACGAGCTAGTCAAGTAGAGGCATACTAGCGACACTATGTTTGTCTATGTATTCACACATGTACTAAGTTTCCGTTTAATACGATTCTAGCATGAATAATAAACATTTATCATGATATAAGGAAATATAAATAACAACTTTATTATTGCCTCTAGGGCATATTTCCTCCAGTTGTACATTATTATTGATGCGTATATAATAAGGGTTTTTATCATTTCTGCCACTAGTTGTGTCCCACTACTCAGTTTTGCCATTAGAACTTACAACTACTCAAAAATGCCATCGATTCATGAGATGCTTGCTCAAAAATGCCATTAGATATCTCAAAAATGCCATCATTCCGTTAGATGTTTGCTCAAAAAGGCCATTAGACACTGCTATTTTCACGTCAAACCCGTCGACCATGTTATATGACAAAAATAAGCCTAGACACACATGTCAGTTCTCTCTATCTCACAATGATAAGTGTGGCCCCACTTGTCAGGAGTAACCAAGCGAATAATTTTACAGGAAAATAAGAACGTTGTTGGAAACAAATGGACCCCACACTTTTGTAGTGAGATAGAGGAAGAGCTGGCATGTTGGTTCATAGGTATTTATGTCATTATAACATGGCAAAAGAGATTTGAGATCACAATAATGATGTCCAGTGGCATTTTTTAGCATGTGTCTAACAAAGCGATGGAATTTTTTAGCAGTTGAAATTCCTAGTGGCAAAACTGAGTAGTGAGACACAGCCGGTGGCATAAATGATAAAAACCCATATAATTAACAACGTAAATAATGTGCCATTTGGAAAAATATGATTGGAGATGGAGATGGAATTTTGCGTAAACGCAGATATGCATGTCTATGTCTCTGTGTGTGTGCGCGACGACTCTCGCGACCTGGAAGCGGGGGCGTGTTTTTGATCGAGTTTTCTTTCTTGGTACATCAAAAAAATTCGTCCATCAGTTTTCATTTCTTTTTGCGAGGAACGCACGTATTCTATTTAAAACCACTGCTATGGAGAGATTTTTTTACTCCATTGTATATATAGCCTCTTGTTTGATAGGGTTTCTCGTGTCTTGCTCTCTCACCCTCTCCATATCAAAACAAGATGATAGTGTCCACTCTATCTCTCTCCTCACCGGTGGTCACAGATCCAGCCGAATCCTGTCCGCTGCGGGAGGTGAGGAGGTGCAGCATTGATGTTGTCGCTGTCGGTGATGCAGGAAGCCGATGCGTACCGTCCTCTCGGAGTTGGCGCTCGCGCGGTCGAAGGTCCTCCGCGCCCTTGTTCGCTGTCGTCGTGTGGGTAGATCCCGCCCGCCCGCGTAAGCAACATCTTGCGCACCTGAGGTATAACTTCTTTTGGATTTTCATGCTTCATTGTACTATTCCAGCTCCCGAGGTCGCTGCATGCGGGTTTTCTTCTATGCCACTACTCCCCAGCTCCCCATGTACAGTAGCTAGGGTTCGTCGGCTGGTCCAACATCACCTATTTTTTACTATTATAGAGGACATGTCAATGGAAAAGTTATCCTGGTTTATGCCTCGGTGGAGGTATACATGTTTCGACCAAAAGTGCATGGTGGTTGTGCGGTCATTGTCCATATGCTCCTATTGCTGCTGCTAATCTAATACTATCACTGGTTAAATGAAGAAATGTTTTTTCTCGGGTGTCCTGGTTTGGTTCCCATCAAGATAATCATGATGCTTCTGTTTGTTGGTGTACTTTTCATTAATTCTTATTGAAAATTGAGATGTCACTATTAATCTTGTACCACTGCCAAAACAAAGTAACAACACTATATCCCTTTTTTATATTTTTGGCTGGGGATGCTGATACGTCTCCGACATATCTATAATCACTACTAGGGAAAAGCCTAGCAGCAGCGCGGGTTTTGGGCCTATTAGCAGCGCGGGGGCCGGTGCTACTAATAAGGCGCTACAGCTAACGTATAGCAGCAGCGCGGGTGCCACCCGCGCTACTACTATGTCCGTTAGTAGTAGCGTGGGTAAAAACCCGCGCTACTACTAACCCGCGGAATTTTTTTCGAATTTTTTGCGTGAATTTTCAAATTTCTGAATTATTTTAACCTCTAATCTCTAATCACCCTCATCGCTACTCAATTTAATCTCTAATCACCCCTCATCATTCCAAATCATCTAACTTCCCGGACGGTCACCCATCCTCTCACTACTCCAGCCTAAGCACGCTTAACTTCTGGGTTCTATTCTCCCTCGATTCCAAGTCTGCACTTGTTGTTTTCCTGACACTAGTAAGATGTCAATCCTATTAACCCTCGGGAGTTTAGCTTGAGCATGAAGTCACACATTTCGTTGTTTGAGTTTAAAACTATTGTTCTAAAATACAATAATTATTTAGTAACACTAATATTTCTTGAATAAGGAGTTTGACCACATTTTGACCAAAGTTTGACCAGATTTGACCAAAATTCCAAAAAACTGAAATAATTATTTAGTAACATTAATATTCTTAAATAATTATTTAGTAACACTAATACTTCTTGAATAAGTAGTTTGACAACAGTTTGACCAGATTTGACCAAAATTAAAAAAACTGAAATTTGAGCATAACTTTTTTTCCTTTTAGAATTTGAGGATTCTAAAAATTTGCAAACAAGCCATAGGCGGTCTCCATCGTATACGGATTTTCGTGCTGAACATTTTGATATGTTATACATTTTTTTCTAACATCATATGCAAAAGTTATAGCCGTTTTACATTTTCCCTACACTTTTTGCAAAACATGTCCAAATTTAAGTTTTTAAATTTTCCTAACTAGTAGATGTAGTAACATAACTACGTCTCAAAGGATTTTAATTTTTGAAACATTTTGATATATTATACGTTTTTTCTAACATCGTATGCAAAAGTTATAGCCGTTTTACATTTTCCCTACACTTTTTGCAAAACATGTCCAAATTTAAGTTTTTAAATTTTCCTAACTAGTAGATGTAGTAACATAACTACATCTCAAAGGATTTTAATTTTTGAAGTTTTTATCATTTTCTTTTTCTTTTTACAAAACCGAAAAGGCGATCTACAAGGGGGTGGGGGGGTAGAGTTTCAAAATGGGACCTTTAGTAGTAGCGAGGGATTTTATCCCTCGCTACTACTATGGCATGTCCTGGAGGGGCACGGTTGAGACCTCTTAGTAGTAGCGTGGGGTAAAAACTTAGTAGTAGCGCGGGTTTATAACCCTCGCTACTACTATGGCATGGCCCAGGGGCACGGTAGAGACCGCTTAGTAGTAGCGAGGGGTAAAAACCAGCACTACTGCTATCAACTTAGTAGTAGCGAGGGTTAAAAACCCGCGCTACTACTATGGCATGTCCCGGGTGACACGGTAGAGACCACTTAGTAGTAGCGAGGGTAAAAACCAGTGCTACTGCTATAAACTTAGTAGTAGCGAGGGTTAAAACCCGCGCTACTGCTACTTAGCAGCAGCGCCTGATTTTAAAGCACGCTGCTGGTAAGATTCTGTGTATAGGCTTTTCCCTAGTAGTGAATTTTTTATTGTTCCATGCAGTTATATTATCAATCTTTGATGTTTTATAATCATTTTATAGTCATTTTATATCATTTTTTGGTATTAACCTATTGACATAGTGCCAAGTGCCAGTTGCTATTTTTGCATATTTTTTACATCATAGCTAATCAATATCAAACGGAGTTCGAACGCAGTGAAACTTTTTGTGGATTTTTTTGGACCAGAAGACAACCAATGGGTCGAAGAAGCACCTGGGGGCTGCTCCGAGGGGAGCACAACCCACTTGGGCACGTCTGGAGGCCCAGGCGCGCCCTGGTGGGTTGTGCCCACCTCGAGTGCCCCCCGGACCGCCTCTTTACTCTATAAATACCCCAATATTCCAGAAACACTAGGGGAGTCGACAAAAATCAATTCCAGCTGCCGCAGAGTCTAGAACCACCAGATCCAATCTAGACACCATCACAGAGGGGTTCACCACTTCCATTGGTGCCTCTTCGATGATGCGTGAGTAGTTCTTTGTAGACCATCGGGTCCTTAGTTAGTAGCTAGATGGCTTCCTCTCTCTCGTTTGATTCTCAATACAATGGTCTCTTGGAGATCCATATGATGTAACTCTTTTGCGGTGTGTTTGTTGGGATCCGATGAACTTTGAGTTCATGGTCAGATCTATCTCTTTTTCTCCATGAAAGTTATTTGAGTTTCTTTGATCTCTTATATGCATGATTGCACTACAAAAAAAGACACATTCGTGACATTTTGGGCCGAACAAAATTATTTTTTGTCATACCTATGACACTTCTATGATGATAATTGTGACAAAACCCGGTATCATCAGAGATGAGGTGGGCTCCTACTTCTATGACAAAAAATCATGACTAAAAATGGGCTTTTCGTCCTAGGCGGGCCAGAGACGCAGCTGCATGACATTCTCTGGGCCGTCCATGATGGAATAAACTATCGTAGAAGAGAGGGCGAGGAAAATATCGGGGTGTTCCTGGTTACGGTGGGTGGTCGGGGCCGAGCGATGCACGGAGGTTTGCGTGTTTCTCTCATACACGCACGCACGTGGGTGCGAGACTTTGGGCTCTAACTGAACCCGAGTGATTACACTATAGGCTACACGTTACTCAACCCGAGCGATCAATCGATGGCTGTTAACTGAACCCAATCGAGCGATTCATTCGCTACTGCTGCTAACTGAAGCCGATAGATGCTTTCTCTGGATGAACAGTGAGCGTTGCGGGGTTTGGATGAACAGTTCCTGGTGGGGTGGATGAACAGGACCCCGTGGCATTGCCTCTAGATAAACATGAGCCCGATCGATCGAGCCGGTTGGGGCTGGATGAACAGGACCCCATGGAGGGCTGGATGAACAGGACCGCCCCATGGAGGGTTGGATGAACAGTAGACGGTGGAGGACTGGATGAACAGCAGCCCTTGGAGGGGTGGTTGAACTAGAGCCCGTGGAGAGAGCTGGTTGAATAGTAGCCGGTGCAGTAGCACGAGGTGGAGGCTGGATGAACATGAGCCCTTGGATGAACAGTCGCAGGTGGAGACTGGAGGAGGTCGACGGTGGATGAATAGTAGCCCGTGGCGGTTAGAGGGGGTCGACGGTGGAGATGAACAATATCCCTTGGAGTCCCGTTTTGCGGTACACCACACCCCTCCCGATGAATAGGATCCCTGTTTCTACCGTAGCACTCCAACACAAGACCGTTTCCTCCGTTTTGCGGTATGCCACACCCCTCCCGATGAACAGGACCCCCGTTTCGACCATAGGAGGTCCGTTTCCTCCATTTTGCGGTACGCCAGACCCCTCCCAATGAACAGGATCCCGTTTCAAACGTGGTCGGTCGAACACAAGGTCGTTTCCTCCATTCTGTGATACGCCAGGCCTCGTTTCCATCAGCTGTTCCGTCCATGCCCTCCCGATGAACACGACGACACATTCCGTTCCAACCCAGCCAGTTGGCTCCCCATGAACATGACAATGACGCATTTCTCCATTCCGACCCAGCCATGTACACGAGCCCTGGCCATACGTATGCGCGAGTAGGCATTCGAGACCCCGCTCGTATGTACGTACGTGGCTATATTTTCTTTCTTGCACAGTGGCCGATGTACGTACGTGTACATGCTACATGCGCGCCTCTACTACGACATGTGCGCGCTCTACATCGACCAGTATGTACGTACACGTTCGCGACCAGAATGACAATGCTACGTATGCTTCGACCAGGTGGGTCCCGACTGTCAGGCACTTCCTCGCGTGTGAATATATAGCTGGTGGGTCCCAGCAGTCTGGGGGGCGAATCATTTTTTTCCTGGACACACTTCCTTGCGTGCGAAGATGTAGCTGGTGGGTCCTAGCAGTCAGGGGGAACGTTTTTTTTCACGAAATACGGTGGCCCGTCCGGTGGGTCCCTGCTGTCAGGTGCAGGAATAATTATTTTCCGCGTAATAAGGAGGCACTTCCTTGCTGCGGCCGTGGACCCAGCTGTCAGCCTCTCCACGTACAGTCCACGTCCGATGGAAGCCATTCCTTCACCACGTTGACCACGCCGCGCCGAGAGCACCAGGGCGCTAGATGATGCGGAGCCGGGGAAGATACGGCAGTGGATGCCCACACGTAGAGGAGTATGACGGTTCACTGGTTCACTGTGGTGTGAGGCTGCCGTCGCCGTAGAATAACAGAGGGTGTGGGTGAGTAGAGGGATGGCCTGGCCAGCGGTGGGAGTAGTAGGGGGCGGTGAGGCCTCCACGGCATCGCAGCCGGCCATGGGAGGCAGGAGCACGAGGCACGACCGGCGCTGGTTTGGGCGGCTGGAGCAAGAAGACCAGAGGTTGAAGAAGCACTATGGCCGTTGGATGGACATCGTACGGTCACTGGAGCTAGAATCGTGCATATTGACTAAGTTGACAAAGCCCTCAATCCCCTTCAACTTAGTAGGCCCACAAGTTAGCCTCCCACTATACTGGGTCCCAGCTAGCAGGGGGAGTATTCATTTTTGTGTGTAATAAGGATGCACTTCCTTGCGTGCGAAGATATAGCTGGTGGGTCCGAGCTGTCAGCGGCGGTAACGTTTTTTCGTGAAATACAGAGGCCGTTTCGGTGGGTCCTAGATGTCAGGTGGATGAATCATTATTTTGCGCGTAATAAGGAGGCATTTCCATGCGTGGGGCCGTGGACCCAGCTATCAGCCTCTCCACGCACAATCCACTTCAGATGCATGTCGGTCGTTGACCATGTTGACCAGGCCGCGCCGAGAGCACCAGGGTGGTGGATGACGGTGAGGCCTAGGAAGGGAATGACACGAAGCCAGGGAAGACTCGGCAGTTGTTTCCCACGCGGTGGGGAGTACGACTATATGAGGGTTTACTGGTTCGTCTGCCGTCGCCGCAGAATAACAGCAGGTGTGGGTGAGTAGAGGGATGGCTAGGCCAGCGATGGGAGTACGGTGGGGCGGTGAGACCTGCGCGGTTGCACAGCCGCCTACGGGGAGGAGGGAGCAAGCAGTCCCGTCAGCGCTTGTTTGAGCGGCTGGAGCAGGAAGAGCAGAGATTGAAGAAGCACGACGGCCGTTGGATGAACGTCCAACAGTCACTGCTTGTGCATCAACCTTTTTTAGGAAAGCCTCAAATATGTGGAAAACAGCATACAAACCATCTGCCATTATCTATACCTATACTAATTACAGACTTCCAAGTAATTACCATGTTAATTAGAATTTATGAGCCGTTAATCTAGTGGGTCCAAATTATAACGGTGTAGATCTTTCAGAAAACTTCACAACAGAAAAAAATAGGTATATGAGTCGTCCACCTTATAAGACCGCAAGGAAAGCAATCGTAGTATCTCTTTCCTTCCACGAAAAACGTAGCCTCTCTTTCTCACGTCCTCTCTTTCTCACGTCTCTCTCCCGATCTCTCATGTCGCTCTTCCTCTCTCATGTTTCTCTTCATCCCCACATGGAAAATTCTTCTCCTCCTACAGTCCTACCAAGAAATCGACCCACCTACCTCTTCTTATTCATCTCCTCCGCTCTATCCTCAACGATGAGGTATTTCAGTCTGATATCACCTCCTTCTCAAGTGTATGCCCCTCCTCCCTGTCGGCGCTGTTGTAGATCCGTTTGACTAACTTCCTCCATTTATTATTTGCAGCAGTATTTTGGTAGTTTTGTTGCCCTGGAACCGATCTAGACCTTCTTGCCATAGCTAATGATCAAAGCCTTACCGTCTCGCGGTTTCGCCAGCCCATCCTGATTGCTCGAGATCGCAGCCGCCGCCTTTGCTATGGGCCTGGTATGAAAGAGCACCTGAAGTTAGATTTGTTTTTCTTCACATGTGGTGTTGTGGCACCAAAATTCAGATTATATGTTTGTTTGACCCAGCAATTGTCAGCAATTCAATCTACGTACAAGCTCCCCCTACAGCCTCGCCCTCCATCGCAAGCTCGATGCTGATAAGGTCTGAGGCTCAGCTTGCTCCGATCAAACTTCTTGGGCTGCAACGCCTAGCAGGAGACCGCAACCCTGCAGTCTGAGGTACTCCTGGTCGTGGGGATTATCAAGTGTTTGAACCCCTAGCAGGAGACCATGTCGATGCACTCTGAGGTATTTGCTATCATGGGGGTTTAAACTGATAGAATCTCGAAAAAAATAGCTACGGTAAACTACCGGAGTCGGCAGATCATGACTACTGCCATGCCAGCTATCTCAAGTCAACATCTCATGTTATGGTCTAGCTATATCTATCGATGCCGTAGAGTACTATCCGGGACACCACTGTCATTGTCAACACTGATGGGGTTCCCGGTGAAACCCCAGATGCATGAACTCACAAGAGACAATTGATTCATGGCTGGTGTTCACGTGGTGTCAATTTTCTGGATTATGAGGATAGTGATTATGTTCTGACGCTGCTATGTGTTTTCTCTTTTCAGTTCTCTCCTCAGCCAGAAAACGCTTCAATTTAAATCAGCAGATCAAGGTTTCCTGCATGTTGGACATTGGGATGTAGCCAGCCACGTCGTTGCATCATCACCTGACAGAACACGAAGTGTCGAGCAGACTCGCGAAAGCCGGAAGGCGAGATTACGTGCTCCTCTGCATGTCAGGCTACATCCTTTGTATTCAAATGAAGCCATATTTCCTACATGTTCAGAATTTTAGATGCAGCCTGTAATTTCGTCATCTTGGTTCATGTTCAACTAAGTTTACTTACAAGATTAATCAGAAAATATTATATTTTCTTTTGTTTACATGCTTTGCTTAGTGGGAATTTCCGCATAAATCTATTGCATTGTACAGGATAGACATGTGGCGTGTTCACAGAAAAGAAGTTTCCTCTCCTTGGTGCATGTATTCCTGTCACATCTCAGGCATGTTGTACACAACTCCATGTATGTACAATGTTTCTTTTTTGTTTGTCCTTGCACATAGTTTTTCAGCGTAATCATCGGAAGATCTATTAACATGTAAATGAAGTCATGCACCAAACGAAAACCGCCAGAAATAGTGGCCTTCATATTTTGTATATACTAATTATACCTTTTGAGATAAATATCAGATTGGACTATATAAAAATAAAAGGACTTGATCATGTATCTGAAAGAGAGATGATGCATATTGGTTCATTTTATTGAAGTTGACCCAACACAAAAATGATTACAAAGATTAGCTAGGTGAGAAGCACACACCTGGCAAATTACATGGGCGACGGCATAGAACTGATTCATTGTATTTTTAGACCATGCACACTGCCTAACTGGTGACTTATTGATGCGTGCCTCATGTCAAGTTGAATTGGCTGAAGGATATAATGAACTAGGCACATATGCATGAATAAAGGACCCCCGGTTGGTATAGGAGGACACTTTTGTAGGCATCTTGCCATTTAATAAAACTAAGAGTAAAACACAAATGCCAGGTATATATATATACGACGTAAAAATTATTAGTTTCTTTAACCACTTATTTTAACAATATCTATCGTAGCACATACAGATGTCAAACAATATTTCATGGTAATGAATCATGATTGCTCTCATGAGTAAGGTTAGAAAAATATTTCTCGGTGCCTGTGCACCACGATTACTCTCATGGTTTAGGTTAGTATAGTTTCTGGCTAATATTAGTAAGAATGCTCCAATTCCATCTAATATT
Organism: Triticum aestivum; assembly: GCF_018294505.1. Taxonomy (NCBI): domain Eukaryota; kingdom Viridiplantae; phylum Streptophyta; class Magnoliopsida; order Poales; family Poaceae; genus Triticum; species Triticum aestivum. The sequence continues at coordinate 611,027,934 of NC_057812.1, forward strand.
CAATATATTTGAAGTTAGAGCAAACATTGAATTTATAGTCCATGATATATATATTTTCCTGTATTCGTTTTTCATATATTTATGTGCTTATTTATCCTGCGATGGACATGAAAAGTTCTATACTGCAGAATCAATGATTAAGCAAATTAATATATGAGATAAGTGGTACTACATATAATGCGGCAAATATAACAAAAAAGTAGTACAAAAAAGGAACCAATTCTACTGTCCAAAATGTGAAGAAGAACCTAAGAAGACACGTCCAAGGTAAATTTGATAATATCTCATTATTCAGGCAGAAATTTATTCTGCACTAACCACATGTCCCATTTTATTCTTAGGTAGAACCTTAAGATAGAGATACATGATCTTATTGCAATGACGATTTGCACCATGTTTGAGGCAGAAGCAAAACAATGATTAATCAATCTACATTATTCTTGATAGATTGTGAAGATTGTCATATACATAAGGAGTAAGTTATATGCACATAAACTACACATGAAGGTAACAAATGAACTAGGCGTTATACAGAAAACAAGGCTGCACTTCTTGACGAGTATTAGCAAAGCCCGTTAGAAGAAACACAAGATATGAGGGCATTTATTTGATCACCTACTTTATATAATTATCTAATAATATATAATATAATTTACTTCCGAGCTAAAATAGAAGATGCAGTTTCTTATCAATTAGTATCTCATCTTCATATCATTCAGTTTTTTCAAATATATATGTCATCAACTTTTCTAAGCTATGTTTCCACAACTCATAAAATAAATCAATATATAACACATTACAGTGACTACAACATTGTCCCTTCGAGTAGGAAAATTGTGTCTGATAAAACAAGAAATAAACAATATAAATTAACTAGCCTATGCGAATGCACGGGTTAACGACTAGTTTCTAATAATTTACAGCCCATTTGCTAATTCTTAAGGTTTTTTTGGAGCCCATATTCTTTTTGTTAGCATTACAACCCATATTGTGTCCACGTTAAAAAATTATACTAAATTTTGCATATTTCGGTGCGGTCCGAACTGTTTTTAATCCCGAAATTTCAAGTCACATTCAAACAGATTCTAAAAATAAATGTATATCAATATAAAATCCAACAAATTGTCCATGCATAAGAATCAATGCAATTTAAAATCTTGAAATGAAAAAAAGAAATTTGAAACTAATTACTGGTTTGATGTGTTTTAAAAATGTACAACCCATTTCTCATTACTGATAGGCCATTTTCTCGGCCAGCCTAATGAAGCTCTCCTCGTCTTGAAAGATTTGCAGCCCAATAGGCTTGACAAAGCGACTTACTTGGCAAATCACAAAAAAAACAGGCTAGCCATTTTTAGAAAGAAAAAACTACTGGGCTGGTCTGTGGTAAACATAAAAGAGAAGGTTGAATAGACAGGCCAGAGTGCCCCGCACAGCCCAGTTGACACCCTGCTTCCATCTAAAAAAATTAGATAAATGCCACTCTAATTATGGCGACTCATAAAAATGCCACTGCAATTTCCAAACTTTGAAAAATTCCACTGCATTTTTTGCAAACTTTGGAAAACGCCACTTCAATTTGCAAACTTTGAAAAATGCCATTCCAGACTTCAAAAAATGCCACCAGAAATGGCATTTTTCAAAGTTTGGAAATTGCAGTGGCATTTTTGGAAACACCAGATTTGGAGTGGCATTTATCAAATTAACCCAAAACAAAAATAACTGGGCGAGCTGCTGGGTCCCTAGTGTCAGCCACTCGTTCTGCAATTCTCTCGTTTATTGACTACGTTGTTAATGGCATGGGACCCAGATGTCAGAAATTCATTAGGAGGGGCCATTTTTTTATTGGCTTGAAATAAGGAGGCACTTGCTTGCGTACTTCCATGACCTTGGCGGGTCCCTGCTGTCATCCTCTCCACGTACAATCATCTCCTGATTGTGTACTCATCAACTTGGTAGGCCCACAAGTCAGCCTCTAAACTCGTGGAGGACAAATACAACCCATTTATATAAAAAATAACAGCCCATTCCATACGTTCAAACGAAAAGTTCAACATTCAGAGCAAAGTAAAAGGTCTGATCCATATATAGTGTACTGAACTTCCATGTTGATAACCATCATATCCAAGTTAACTATCTACTCCCACTAATACTCTAGTAGTGTACAAGTACTAATTTACTCTTAGCTAACTAGAAGATGCCGGCTGCCATCTGTGGTACACGCTAAACGCCGGCACCGGCGTCCTCCGCCTCACCTCGGACTTGCCAGAGCTGCGATAGGGTACATTGCTCGCGCGCGTTGGCCCTTTCCATGACGGTGTGGTCCACCGAAGTTTCGGCTCGTAAGTGGGAAACCCACTTGATGAGCTAGTAGTAAAAACCGGCGTCACGAACGCGTGCGTGCCCGACAGCCTCCAGGGCTATTTGCTAGGAGTCGGCCTTCACGTAGTCAGCCCAGTTGCGGGCGCTCTGCTCGCGACTCAGAGCACCGGTGCGCTACTGCTCCATGTCCCGCTAGCGGCGGAAATCGGCAATACGTTGCTCCTCTGCCAGACGGTCGTGCTCTAACAAATCCTCATAGTCCGCATTGCCATCTAAAGACCGATAGAATGCCTCCTCCCTTCGTCTGCCATCTGGTGAAAAACCGAACACTAGTTCCAGCGGTGACCGCCTCTTGTGTCGCCTATCGCGGATGGGCGAGGGCATGGCGAGAGCGAGGATAAGTGGCAAGCGACGTCGGTCGGTGGGGGCTTATGAGGATAGGGCGAGTTGGGTGATGGTGCCACCAAAGAAGCCCGGGAAATAGTAATTATAGGCGGAAGGTAGGCGAACTAGCGTGTCGTGGGAAACGCGACGGTCATCGCAGTTATCGGAATTCAATGCATAAGCAGGCATGGCTTAGCAGGCTAGCTTGCCGTGGAAAACTAGAAAAACTGAAATTATGACTGTGCCGTCCCGTCCCTCAGTGGTGCGTCCTGTCCGTGCTGGGTCGCACGCCGGCATGACGGTCAAACGAGTCCACTCGAATCATCCGGATGAGGTACTCCCTCCTTGTCAAAAATGATTCCACCACTTATCATCTACCTTGGTTGGTTAGATTTTTGAATTAATCCCTGCAAACCGGAAAGGAGGTAGTACATGCGTGATCTGCTATTTATTCACGTAGGATCGAGTAGGTCATTTTTTGAATTGAGCACTACAAACCGTAAAGGAGGTAGTACGTGCATGATCCGCTATTTATCCATGTAGGATCGAGTAGGTCGGATAGTGTATGTGTAGGATCGAGTAGGTCGGATGGTGTACGTGTACGATCGCATGAGCTGATGAACATTCGCTGGGAGATAAGGCATTTGCGAACGTTTTTGCTGGCAATTTCTTTAGATTCACATGGCATTTTCTTTAGACCAGCTTGTTAGTTTCTTCATAGGTAGGCATTTTTATTCAAAAAACTACCACTTCGGATCTTGCGTCAGAACTAAAACTGCCAGGAGCACATTAGTAGGCCAGTTAGTGATCGATCAGTAACTTGTAAACATTGAGCGAACAGAAATAAGGAATTGTTAGTAACTTGTAAACACTGAGAACACAGAAATAAGGATCATGCTGTGCACAGCAGTAAGAGCCAATCCGTTCAAAATGTTCACACGAGACTCACATGCCTGGCATTGTGATATGTTCACGTTAGTAGCCCAAATTCAAAACCAACTAGTACGATTCCCATACATAAGTTGAACATGTTAATGTATCTCAATGATTCACAGATCATATATAAATGTGTAGCTCCAAAAGCAAAGATCTAGAAAAAACATCTGTTCTTCCTACTAACATGGATGCTTCTCTTGGCCAAACTTCAGTACAGACTGAAAGACAAATTTGTTTGTGAAGTATACAATTCCTCTTGCAAACATAAGTGGTTTCACCAATAGTTGGAACCATGAGAATGAGCCACACATGATGGAGGAACATCCACTACAATATGATTTGGTCTTCTCTCGATCACACAGTGAGACTATTTTCGGAATACAAACTTTAACTTAGGCAAAATGATGCCCATTGTATAATAACACCAAAGCAATGAAACACCTAGTGTTGGCCAATAAATAGTACAGTACTACTTTTCTGCAGTCCATGAATTGACTATCCAATCTTTCTGTGTCTATTTTCAAATGGCACTGCATGTAGTGAAGATACTATTCTCTTGTGGAGTTCAACCAAAATTGTGGTCACTTTGTGTGTTTGCCAAATAGCAATGGGCAGACATCTCTGTCTGCACAAATATCAAGCAGCTAGTAAACATATAGCCCACCTTGTTTTTTTGGTTTAAACATGTCTGTTCCGCTTAGCATCTGTCATGTTTTGCACTGGACAATTTGATACTGTCATGTTTTTCCCTGGACAATTTCATATTGAATTGATTTGCTGGTTCAGAGCAGAAATATAGCGCCTATTCTTCATCAGACCAAGGATATCCATGTTCGCAGTGATGGAAGAGGTGAAATCGATACAACCGAAATTGAGTATCCAATCATTGAATCTTGTCCTGCACCTAAAATGTAGGTCCACCCTGCCAATAAATTCACATGCAAACCACTAGTATTACTATCTAATGACAGTACAAAAAGAGTAGCAAGATAGTAGCAAACCATGTACCTTCGTAATGAACAGCTCACAGTGCCACCAATTGGATATAAAGGTTTGGATGAGAACATGCTCCTAATGTTGAACTAGTTGGACTTTTTGTGCAGTTCCACTAAAATCGAGCATCCCTGTTTGCCTAGATATTGAAAGTGTGATTACTATAAAAGTGGCACTAGTTGAAGCATAGACTCACAAATATAAGCATTCCAATTTCTTAATGGGAAAAGGTAGCAAGACTGTTTCTACCCACCAGTTTGAAGGAATAACCAAGGCAACAACGGCTGACGTCAGAAAGGCATATATAGTTATTTCTAAAAGAATGATCGATTCCTGACCTTTCCTCTTCTTTTAAGCATATTTTGTGCAGTTCAACTAAAATAAAATGCCATCACCGCCTTGACAATTCAGTGACACTACACAAAAGGAAATGACTTAACATTACATCATGATGTCAGGTATGTACTCGACAGGCATTAGAGAAAACATACAGACCTCCTCCAATAACATAATGAACATTAATTTTAACAAAGGTGTGACTAGCTTTACCGGGATAATTTGAGTGAACTCTACACCCTCCATTCCTTAATATAAGACGTTTTCGCAGTTCAATTTAAAGTACCCAAACGTCCAGAATTTAGAAAAACAGGTAGTAGTTTTCTTGAGCACATATCTGGGAAAGCTTGCCACACTTTATATATGTCCATACGCTAATGCAACACCATTCGAATAGTACAAATATACACTAATCCAGTGGCTAGTGCAACAGTAGACTAGTTATTTTATTACAGGGTACAGTACAATGGTTCTACTGAACATATTTCCATAAGCTCTAGCACTGGAAGATTTCTATAAGAATTAACAATACAAAATGTAAAGGTAACAAGTTTCAGCATTGGTATACTAGCTGTGTAAGAGCATTAAACCAAATACAAAACTCTGAAGGTAACTAGCAATATTAACTAATGACAGTATAAAAAATTTGCAAACCATGTACCTTCAAGGTAAATATCATTTAGAACTCGAGTGGACATGAAAAATTTCTGTCCCAATCTTGATAAATCGACCAAACATAAAAACTTGATCGAACAAATCAATATAATAGCCAAAGGAGGAGGTGCACACTCTTGACCTTTCCTCTTGTTTTCATAATTTTTTGTGCAGTTTAACCAAAATGAAATGACATCAGCGCCTTGGTATTTAGGTGACACTGTACAAAAAATTGACTTATCTCATGAAAGTGAGGTATATAATCTATAAGCATTAACAGTGCAAAAATCTGAAGGTAGTAACAAGATTCATCGTTGGTATACTGGCTGTGCAACAACATTAGAATGCCTTAGCTGAAAAATCTTTAATACATCCATGCTACCTCTTGAGCACTGCGTTGGTTTTCCCTTGAAGAGGAAAGGGTGATGCAGCAGAGCAGCGTAAGTATTTCCCTCAGTTTTAGTGAACCAAGGTATCAACCCAGTAGGAGGCCATGCACGAGTACCTCGCAACCAATGTGATAAAGGGGTTGTCAATCCCTTCACAGTCACCTACGAGAGTGAGATCTGATTGATATGATAAGGTAATATTTTTGGTATTTTTATGATAAAGAGAAATAAAGATGCAAGTAAAATAAATGGCAAAGGAAATAACTAAGTATTGGAAGATTAATATGATGGAAAATTGACACGAGGGCCATAGGTTTCACTAGAGGCTTCTCTCGGGAGAATAAGTATTATGATGGGTGAACAAATTACTGTTGAGCAATTGACAGAATTGAGCATAGTTATGAGAATATCTAGGTATGATCATGTATATATGCATCACGTCCAAGACAAGTAGACCGACTCCTACCTGCATCTACTACTATTACTCCACACATCGACCGCTATCCAGCATGCATCTAGAGTATTAAGTTCAAGAGAATAGAGTAACGCTTTAAGCAAGATGACATGATGTAGAGGGATAAACTCATGCAGTATGACATAAACCCCATCTTGTTATCCTTGATGGCAAAAATAAAATACATGCCTTGCTGCCCTTACTGTGACAGGGAAAGGACAATGCAAGATTGAACCCGAAGCTAAGCACTTCTCCCATTGCAAGAAAGATCAATCTAATAAGCCAAACCAAACTGATAATTCGAAGAGACTTGCAAAGATAACCAATCATACATAAAAGAATTCAGAGAAGATTCAAATATTGTTCATAGATAAACTTGATCATAAACCCACAATTCATCGATCTCAACAAACATACCACAAAAGAAGATTACATCGAATAAATCTCCACAAGAGAGGGGGAGAACTTTGTATTGATATCCAAAAAGAGAGAAGAAGCCATCTAGCCAATAACTATGGACCCATAGGTCTGAAGTAAACTACTCACACTTCATCGGAGGGGCTATGGTGTTGATGTAGAAGCCCTCCGTGATCGATGCCCCCTCCGGTGGAGCTCCGGAAAAGGCTCCAAGATGGGATCTCGTGGATACAGAAAGTTACGGCGGTGGAATTAGGGTTTTGGCTCCGTATCTGGTAGTTTGGGGGTACGTAGGTATATATAGGAGGAAGGAGTACGTCGGTGGAGCAACATGGGCCCCACGAGGGTGGAGGGCGCGCCTAGGGGGTAGGCGCGCCCCCCTACCTTGTGCCTTCCTCGTTGATTGCTTGACGTAGGGGTCCAAGTCCTCTGGACCATGTTCGTTCCGAAAATCACGTTCCCGAAGGTTTCATTCCGTTTGGACTCCGTTTGATATTCTTTTTCTACAAAACCCTAAAATAGCCAAAAAAACAACAATTCTGGGCTGGGCCTCCAGTTAATAGGTTAGTCCGAAAAATAATATAAAAGTGTATAATAAAGCCCAATAATGTCCAAAACAGGATATAATATAGCATGGAACAAAAAAAATTATAGATACGTTGGAGACATATCAATCCACAATCAACAGCTAACCCTGAAATAATCCAGAGACATTAAATGGCATTGTTTAAATTTATCGGTGGCACTACACTGGGTGCGGCATTAGTTAAATGTGGCATCACTTTAGCAGTAGCATTGGTTGACTTTACCGCTGGCGTTATACTAACACTAAAAAAGTGGCAATAAGAGCATGTGAGACCCATTCGGACAGTGGGCGCACCAGTATGATGTACCTCCACGGATGCATAGAGTGGTGAGGGAGGTATGGTTGCCCAGAGCAACAACTATCCAGGCAGCATATGTGGATTACATCCCATTTTTGTTCTCTTTAGCCACCTTTTTCCTATGTGAGGACAACAAACCGATCGATGTGGTCATTCTCTATTGCATTGTCATGCCTTTCTACCCTTGTTCAACCAAGAGACACAAGACTCATTCCTTAGCTACTGATTTTCCCCTTTTCAACCTAGATGCGGGTTCAATGCCTACTCTCTTGGACAGTACAGCCGCCCTTCCTTTCCTTATTCAACCTAGACATGGATTAGTCTGCATGAAGTAGGCTTTCCTTTAATAGTGCAAATTAAGGTTTTCGTCTGCGTGACCAGCAGAGCAGAGGATAGGAAATTGGGAAGATGGTGGAGTGGAAAAAGATCCACATGCAGCGACGTGGCAGATGGGGCAATAGAACAAGGGTATGGTTTGAAAAGAGGTAGCATACCTGAGGGTCGGTGGGAAGTAGCTTCGCTCATGGTCGTTGTCCTCCGCACGCACTACGGCAGCGAGCTTGGGGATGGAGGCAATCCCGCGCGGGCGTTAGGTCTGAGAGGACGGCCTTGTCGTCAGTGCGTGACCTTGCTCGCCGCCGATGAGTGCGTCAACGCTGCATGTCCTTTTCTTCCCCGGTGTATCTATGACCACCGCTGAGGAGGGAGAGAGAGGCTGTCTTTTTTAGATCTAGAGAGAGGGTGATAGTGTGAGAAGCAAGTGGGCAGCCCTTAGCAAGAAAGCTCTGAAGCTCTAGCCTATATATCTTTTTTATACTACTAGTACTAGAGGTGGAGTAGAGGTAGAGTAGTTTATATTTTCTCTGCAAACAATACCACTTAGTCATGCTTCAAAACTGAACGGCACGCCATTAAAAAATAAAGGTCGATAACTAATGCGGCACCTCAGGCCAACGCGACCAGATCGCATTTTGCACGAGAAATTACACACCATGTTTCGTTGACATGTGGTCTCGTTCCAACATGTCAGTGAGACGACGGTGAGTCCTTGTGTACAATTTCCGAAAGGACGTGTAGGCCGGGGCGCCTCTTCTTGTACCGTGGCAAACTGGCAACCGTCCTCCAACTCTTCGCCTTTCCCTCTCAATTTGGAACTGCTGTCGCACGCTCTTCCTCCCTCCTCCATTTTCCTTCACCCTTCCTTTTGCCACTGTTCAATCATCTTCTCCATGGAGGGAACAAGCCGGAAACGACCCCATTATTCTTGTGCCGATATGAAAGATGAAGTGGTGGGGGAATTCATTGATCGATGCGACATCATCACCTCGGCTAGCATGGTAGGTTCGTTCAAGACCATTTTCGACTCAACTAATAACATCATTACAAGGAACCCAAGGGTCCAGGAGCGGTTTGATCTCCCTTATCTTCTTCGCTATAAGCCTGTTCGCATGGCCGCGGACGACGGAGGCCTCGCCTTGTGCAAGTTGATGCCCCTTGATAATGATACTGTGATGTCAAGATGCCATCGCTTCAGGGTAAGGCCTGAGCTGGCGCAAATGGAGATTGGGTTGTTTATATTAGTTAGAATTGCCAGTGGGAACTTGTGAATGTGTACACTCGTCAGGGATTCCACTTCCAAAAATCTCTGAGTGCCCTGAGGTTGAGCACACAGATGATCTATGTACGTTCAAATACGATCATGGTGACTGTCATCTACGGAAGATAGCAATTTGTCGAGTTCCCAACCGTTCTTGGAATTACAAGAACTATCAAGCTGTTGCTATCTTCGACAACCCTGTTGCTGTCCTTCGTGGTTCGAATGGATGGATATTGCTGAAAATTCAGTTTCTGTACACGGCTGAGTACTGTGATGCAATTCAATACGAGGGTCTTGTGTTTGCTGCCACCACTCATAGCACTATTTTTGCACGGGATCCTCGTAGTTTCGGTACATTTGTCTTCCACCGTAATTATAATTGTTTCATCCACATGCGTGAGGGTTAGCAAGTTTCCCTTTACTAATTAACCTTCTTCTTGTGTTTCCAAGGTCCTGTGAACATTCCACCACCTATACTTGAAAAATTTTATAACCAAGGGGGAGATGACGATGGTGATGATCACGAGCATGAGGATGAGAAGGGCCCATATGCTCACTGGCGGCTGGCAACTAATTCCGATGGATCACACCTTCTTGTCTGTATACATCCCACTGTTGATGTTACTACTGAGGGAGCAGGTGTTGTCTCCCATGGTCTCACTCTCCGGACCTATTCCAACACCCGTTGCATGGTATTCGGGATGGATACTAGTGTGCTAGCGCCAACAACTTCTCCCTGGTATAGTATTGATAGTCTTGGAGAAAACTCGCTCTTCCTTGGACAAAACTATCCAATCATGGTGAAAGGCGATCCAGCTGCTGTTGAAACAACATTACTACCATTTATGAGAAGCAACTGTATCTATACCTTGGACATTGTAGTGGTAACCTACCCTGGTCCTGATATATGCCGCTTCAGCCTAGATGATCAGTCCTGCGTCACTCTCGATATTGACAATAGTTGGCCTATCGGGGGGATGGACCCCGGGCAGGCAACGGAACTCGGATCCTCTTCAAAAATAACAGGGTTGGCACTGCCCCTCAATACCGGCACGCGCTTGGCCGGGTCACTCGACCAGGCCAAGCCCCGCAAGCCGGCCAGACTAGCCGACCCGGCAAGACGCGTCGACTCGGCCTCAACAACTAGCGCAAGACAGCCGAACCCGGCACAAGCAAAGCCCCCTCAACAAGCCAGCACCACCCGTGGCATGCTATGCAATCTGGCCACGGGTCAACTCCCGTCCCATCCAGGCAGTATGATGGGACGAGACTTCAATCAATGATGACCGAGGCAACAGTGCCCCGCCCATGCCTCTGGTCAGCGGGTACGTAGCAACAGTGGCCCTCACCTTCACCGCTGACAACTACAAGCGGCGACTTGACGGAGAGCACTGTACCTGACTCGACTCGGCTACATCCTGATGATCGACAAGACGGCGCATAGTCCCCCTAGGCATACGGGGCCCGCACCTAGGGGAACCAAGCGAATCACAAGCCCTTAGCGGGACCCAGCCCGGGTTCCCGGACACCGACAATATGGACCCATCAACTTGTAACATTACCATTGTACCCCCGGGGGGTTGGACTATAAACCCCCGCGGGAGCCCGTGATCACAACACAAAAGAGCAAAGAGAACTCATTCCATCACACACACCTAGTTAGCAACACCCAAGGAGAGGGAACTGCCTAAGCCTTGGCTAGTTTCCTTCCTCCTCCATACAGCTCCAGGAGCAACATTGCACTATCGATCATCCAACTACACTCGGCAGGACTAGGGGTATTATCTCTCCGGAGAGCCCCGAACCTGGGTATGTCCGGCGTCCCGTGCCCGCTCATGCCAACCTCGCCTCTGGAGTCCACCAGCGCCCTCGAGCCTCCTCCTCTCTTTAGCCATCCCTTGGCATCTGCCGTGCACCCACCACGACAGTTGGCGCCCACCAAGGGGCAGCTCGAGGAGCTGGCCGGGGACATGCTTCAGACGAGGCCCTTCTCCTACACCGATGAGTCCGTCGCGCTGGCGGACGACGTCGTCGGCGCGCTTGTCGCCTCCTTCACCGCGCTACGCATCTCCGATGCGTTCGTGGCCGACGAGTACCCCAGTGAGGTGCTCAGCTACTCTGACTCTCCCCCCTCCCTCAGCGGTGGCATTTTCTCCGGGGCAATGGACGTCCGCGTGGAGGTCTTCGTTGCCTGCGACGGTGCGTCCTCCTCGTCAAGCAAGACGAGGAAGGCTGCCGAAGCCAAGGACGCGGTGGAACGGATCGAGCCATCCGATCCGTTGCATGCCACGATGCAGAGCCACCGCATCCCCATCGTCACCGACGTCGATGCCACCAACGTCGCTGAGGCCCGAACCCAGCTCGAGGAAAGACGCTAGCAGATGCTGGACCTGTCCGAGACGCTCACCGTCACTCAGCGTTGCCTGGACGCCGCTCAGCTAGATCACGATGCTGCCTACGGATTCACGCCCACCGCGGCCGACCCAAGCCGGGTCGCCGATGTGCTAGCCCAGGGAGGAGCGATCGGCCGAGCCCTTGGCGTTGTCCCAACCGTCTATGAGACCCCAGCGAAGAACATGCGCGCTGCCCAGGTAGCCGCAGCCGGCCTGGATCAGCTCGCTGGCGAGGAGCTGAAAGAGCGCATGGGGCGGATGCACGAACTCCTCCACGCCACCAACACCCAGCAGGACTGCCTCAACCAGCTCGCCAAGCAGGCGGGATCCAGCTCCACCCGCCTTGGTGGGTCTGGCAAACTTCTGCACACCGCTTCCTCGCCCCCCGGTGAGGCGCACTCCGGTCGAGCCCAGACTCCGCGCGACGCGGCCGCTGCAGCCGCCGGCGGATTGGGCGACGAGCCCGTCCTAGAGATCTAGCGCGGACCCGACCGGCATGGCCGGTGTCCGGCTCCAACCGACCCGCCCCCCCGTGGCCTGGCCGCAAGTCGACTCGGCCCGCGCTCCATCAACGATGCCGACGCTTGCCACCGCCTCGATCGGCTTGCTCACTCCTAGGAGATGGAAGAGAGCGGCAATATCGGGCCGGCGTGCTTCGGCCCTCGCATCCGGGAGGAGCCCTTCCCCAAAGGATTCATGCTCCCCCACGACACCCCCAAGTATAATGGGATGGTGAAGCCAGAAGACTAGCTCACCGACTACACCACGGCCATTGGCATCACCGTTGCCAATCGTCGTCTCACCGTGCGCTATGCACCGCTCATGCTCCAAGGGTCAGCCTGCACATGGTTGAACAGCCTGCCAATGGGCAGCATCAACACATGGGTGGACATCGAGGAGGCCTTCATCCGCAACTTCACGGGGACCTACAAGCGACCCAGCCGCCCTAGCTAGCTCGCCATGTGCGTGCAGGGACCTACGGAGACCGGCCGCGAGTACCTCGCATGCTGGACAGCTGCGAGGGCGTCCATGAAGTCCAGACGATCCAGTACTTCATCAACGGGTGCTGAGACGGCACCCTCCTCAAGCACAAGCTCTTACACTCCCAGCCGGCCACCATGGCCACGCTCATGGTGACGGCAGACAAGTACGCCAACGCCGACTCCGCCATGAAGATCTAGGTGGCGCTGGATGAAGCCGGCAAGGCGAAGCCGGTTCCCCCTCCGAAGTCGGCTGGCGAAAGTAGCCAGCAGCAGCATCACCTGAACAACAAGCGCAAGGCCGACCAGCCAGTGTCACGTCGCGACAACCGGCTCGACACGGCCGCCGAGCCCGTGGTAGACCCAGCGGCGAAGCGCTGGCAAACCGGCAAGACGGCATGGCAACCCTCCATGAGCTTCGAGCAGATGCTCGACGCCCCTTGCAAGCACCACAGCGATGCAAAACCCTCCACGCACATGCTTCGGCAGTGCGCCATCACCAGGCGCATCATGAGGGGCGACGTCCCGCCCCCTCCGTCTCCAGCTCTAGGCGCGGGACAACCGCCTCCGCCTCCACCGCCGCCTCCAGCTGGCGGCGCGATGCGCAACGACGCCTACCCGAACCAGTACGCGGCCTACATCGTCTTCACCAGCCTCGGTGACGACAAGCGCAGCGAGCGCCTCCTTCGGCAAGAGGTGAACACCGTCGTCCTGGCCAAGACGGAGTTCATGCATTGGTCAGATCGCCCGATCACTTGGACCCGGGAGGATCACCCGGCAGTCATGTCGAGTCCGGGTGGTTACGCCCTCGTCCTCAACCCCACCATCATCGCGCGGCGCACATGCAAGTTCTCCCGAGTCCTCATCGACGGCGGCAGCAGCATCAACATCCTCTACCGTGACATGATGACCAAGCTCGGCCTCAAGGCTGAGGACCTGGAGCCGACCCGAATGATCTTCCACGGCATAGTGCCCGGCCTCTCCTGCGCCCCCATTGGCCCGGTCCGGCTGTAACACCCACGATGCGGCTATATCTCCCACGTGTCGAAGCACGACTTAGAGGCATAACCGCATTGCAGGCATGTCGCTAGAGGGGTAATCTTTACACATCCCATGTACTGAAATAGAAAGAGGTACATAGTTGTCTTACAATCGCCACTTCACACAATTCATAAATATAACATTACAATCATCCAGATATAATCAAGGTCCGACTACAGAACCAAAATAAAGACAACCCCAAATGCATAAGATCCCCGATCGTCACAACTGGCTCCACTACCGATCGTCTGGAAAAGAAACATAGTATCGTCCTGAGTCCTCATCAAACTCCCACTTGAGCTCAGTCGTATCTCCTGGAATGGTATCATCGGCACCTGCATCTGGTTTTGGAATTAATCTGTGAGTCACGGGGACTCAGCAATCTCACACTGAGGTGGAGCTGCAGCAAGCACTAGCATATATGGTGGCTACCTTACGCAGATGAGAGCAAGAACACTACTAGGAAAAGGGCTATAGATGAAATTGACACTAATGGCGCACCAGAGAAGTGGTGCGCCACTACTATATACTAATGGCACACCATGTGGTGATGCGCCATTAGTGTGGAAGACACTAATGGCGCACCAGACACAAGGTGCACCACTAGGAACAAATTTTTTTCAGTTTTCCAAACATACTAATGGCGCATCCAGGCAAAGTGCGCCATTAGTATTTCTAACTAGTAATGGCGCACCAGCCACAGAGTGCGCCATTAGTTGTTTTGAAAAAAAATTAAAAAAAAATTGTTAGTAATGCCGAGCCCCACCTCCCCTCGCCCCGTCGCCTCCCTCCCGTCGCCACCCCGTTGTCCCACCTCCCCTCGCCCCGTCGACGCCCCACCGTCCCAACCACCCGCCACCGCCCCCTCGCCCCATCGCCCCTTGCCCCATCACCCCGTTCCTACGCGTCGCGCCCAGCTGGCCGAGGCCCCCGCCGCCCGCCGCCCAGCAGCGCCTCGCTCCCTTCCGCCCGCCCTGGCGCGGCCGATCCCGCCGGCCACAGCGACCCCGACGACCGGTCCATAGGCAGGTACCTAGCCACCACCCCTCCCCCCTCCCCTCCCCCCTTCCTCCTGCATCCTCTGCCTGTTCAATTTCTGTTTTCCCGATTCTTTTGTCGGATGAGTGTTTTTTTATTCTAGAAGAATACGTGTCTGATGAGTGCTTGCTATAGTAGATTGGCTGGTATTGCAAGAAGGATGTATGCAACGATGGATGTTCCTTGACGAGTAGTTGCCGCGTAATTTTCCCAGAGCGTGTTCGAGTTCACTTGTGTTGCCTGATAGGTGTTTGTGATAATGCTTGTAGGGGGCAAATCTTCACGAACCGTAGTTTGAATTTTTTCAGATGAGCAAATGTACATGTTAGCAGCAGCGAAACATGTTTGCATCAATTCTAGCTCATTATTTAATTCAGCCTCTGCTTGCTACTTAATTATGGTGGAAGCTAGTTTAATTTAATGATGTGGCCTGCCTGGAGCATCATTTTTCTTTCTAATAACAATCTAGAGACAGATAAGGTGCTACCTAGCTAGCTACTTTAACAATAAATCTCTTGGCAAGGTCTTATGCTCTGGAACTTTTTTTACTCATGGATTTGTCCAGCCGAGAGAGAGAGAGAGTCCGGATCGTGGTTGCTTTTTGATTCATGACTGCTTGTTGATCCAATATTTTCTCAAATTAATGTTGTCTAGTGTATGTCTGCAATATATGCTAATGGTGGATAATGTTGTCTAGTACGAGCCTCCTCTGCAGCAGAGCTCCGGCTATGTTGGTAGTCACACCGTGGCACTGGTGTGGCTGAGTTTTTGCTACGGCTACAACCCCTCTTGGTGAGATCCTCCTTTCCTCTCTCTTTTCTCTCTATGATCTAGCCCTAGTTCATGTTTTAGATGCTTTGGTAGTCCTGCTAGTTCTGGCTGTATGTTCCAGATGAGCATCAATTAATTTTGGTGCTCTCTGTGATAGCTATATATTGGTCTAGGGTTGCCAGTTGTTGTGCTCTAGGTCATTTGTGATGGCTCTCTGTGGTGGTCATCTTGCTCACTGAACTTGCTGCATACATGCTCCTGTGGGTGCTGTTGGCTATCTAAGTGTGTGTGTAATTTAACTTGGGTGCTGTTGGCTATCTAAGTGTGTGTGTAATTTAACTTATGCTAGGGTTCTGGGCTGTTAATTTAACTTGGCTGCTCTCTGTATTTGTGGCACTCTAATTGGCTTAGCTATTGGATTTTCTAACCAGTTTTAGTTGCTCAAATGCATAGGTACACATGTGCATTTGTGGTGGCTTTAACTGGGTAAAATCCAATTGGTCTTGGTCATTTGGACAATGCAAATGATCTGGTCTTGCACTACTGGCTGTTCTGTTTTTGTTGCTGCTGCTGTTTTTCTGCCTATAAGGGCTGAATTCGTTCTACCATGCTGCTAGACATTACTAATGTTTGATTAAATAAGCATGGGAAACATTTAGATGTTAACTTCTTTTCTTTCTACCATGCTGCTAGACATTACTAATGGCATGTTCAAGCTTCTTGGCAGCATGTTAATAAATAATATGCCATTTGATTGAATAACTTTAAATGCAAACAAGATTGGATAAGCATGGGGGGAAGCAGCCACCGCCGCTCTGCCTCACAGGAGTATGAGTTGGATGCTTTCGAGGTCTTCAATATCAGCCACGAGGCAGGTATATGAAACGAGAGATCTCCCCTTCACCCATCTCATTATGATAACTCTGTTGTTTGCTACATCACTCCTTGTCCCAAATTGCAGAGGCTGCCTGAAACTTTTATGAAGATGCTGGGTGAAGATCCGCCAGATAATGCGAAGCTCTGATAGGCCGGCAGCGGGGTTCGCAGGCTGTGGGACGTGGAGTTGGTGATCGAGGAGGGCCACATGTACCCGTGCCATGGTTGGGAGAAGTTCTACAGTGCCTATGACCTGCGGACCGGGTACTTTCTTCTCTTCAGGTACTTTTCTTCTTATTCTTCTTCTAGTATTCTTCTAGTGTTCTTCTTCTTCTAGTATTCTTCTAGTCTTCTTCTTCTTCTTCTTCTTCTTCTTCTTCTAACTTGTTGTTTATCATTTTGCAGATTTGATTTAATTCATGGAAGCTTGCATGGATGGAGTGCTTCTTTTCCATTTGTGTTTTTATTTTGTACCAATGTGAAACTTTTGTGAATTGATGGATAACGGTGTTGGATGATGAACAATGTGAAACTTTTGTAATATGTAACGATGGAACAATGTGTTGGCTATGTATATATATATATGATGAAACTTGTGTGTTGGATATGATTGTTATATGGATGCTTGTTGTATATATATGTGTTGGATATCTCATATGTGAAATATTGACCTGAGATTAAGAAAAAAACAATTTTTTAAAAATGGTTACTAATGGTGCACTTCCATGTGGTGCGCCATTAGTATGCCAGATACTAATGGCGCATGGTGTTGTATACTAATGGTGCACTTCCATGTGGTGCGCCATTAGTATGCCAGATACTAATGGCGCATGGTGTTGTATACTAATGGCACCATTAGTAAGAAATACTAGTGGCATGATACTAATGGCGCACCAGTAGTGCGCCATTAGTAGGCAAAACTGGTGTGCCATTAGTAGCCCTTTTCCTAGTAATGGAAGAGAAGGCAAAGCACGTTCGAGAATCTATGATCAAGAAGTGATCCTAGACTACTTACGTTCAATCATAACCCGAGACCGTGTTCTCTTCCCGGACTCCGCCGAAAAGAGACCATCACAGCTACACACGCGGTTGATACATTTTAATTAAGTTAAGTGGCAAGTTCTCTACAACCGGACATTAGCAAATTCCCATTTGCCCATAACCGCGGGCACGGCTTTCGAAAGTTCAAAACCCTGCAGGGGTGTCCCAACTTAGCCCATCACAAGCTCTCATGGTCAATGAAGGATATTCCTTCTCCCAGGAAGACCCGGTCAGGCTCGGAATCCCGGTTACAAGACATTTCGACAATGGTAAAACAAGACCAGCAAAGCCGCCCGAATGTGCTGACAAATCCCGATAGGAGCTGCACATATCTCGTTCTCAGGGCACACCGGATGGGCAAGACGTCGGGTTGGCATAGACCCTGGTTGCCCAGGGGGCACCGGACATCGCCCAGTTTGGACCAACACTTAGAGAAGCACTGGCCGGGGGGGGGGGGGGGGGTTAAAATAAAGATGACCCTTGAGTCCGCGAAACCCAAGGGAAAAAGGCTACGTGGCAAATGGTAAAACCAAGGTTGGGCCTTGCTAGAGGAGTTTTATTCAAGGCGAACTATCAAGGGGTTCCCATTATAACCCGACCGCGTAAGGAACGCAAAATCAAGGAACATAACATCGGTATGACGGAAACTAGGGCGGCAAGAGTGGAACAAAACACCAGGCATAAGGCCGAGCCTTCCACCCTTTACCAAGTATATAGGTGCATTAATTAAATAAGAGATATTGTGATATCCCAACAAAAAAACATGTTCCAACAAGGAACAAACTCCATCTTCACCTGCAACTAACAATGCTATAAGAGGGGCTAAGCAAAGCGGTAAGATAGCCAAACAACGGTTTGCTAGGACAAGGTGGGTTAGAGGCTTGACATGGCAATATGGGAGGCATGGTAAAGCATGTGGTACGTATAATAGCATAGGCATAGCAATAGAGCGAGCAACTAACAAGCAAAGATAGAAGTGATTTCGAGGGTATGGTCATCTTGCCTGGAAAGTTCTCCGAGTAGAGGAAAGCTTGATCCTCGTAAGCGTACTCAACGGGTTCCTCGAACACGAACTCGACTCCCGGCTCTACCCAAGAAAAGAACACGAGCAAAGGAAACCACAATCAACCACGGTGCAATGCGCAAGTGTCGGTGGGAACGACACCGATGGGATCACAAGAATCCCTACTACGATTGCGGGGCGCGGGGTCACGAGAAGAGTGGATCAAACAGATAGCACACGGTTCGTTTATCCAGGTTCGGGCCGCGAGGATGCGTAAAACCCTACTCCTGCTTTGGTGGATTGTATATCTTTGTTCTTGAGCTAGCTATGGGGCGTTAGGAGCTCCAAAAATTCGAATCCTCCTCCTGGTCGCCTCGGGCCTCCTTTTATAGGATAGGGGTTGCCACAGTGACACACAGGAGGTGGAAAGGGTACAGTGATGTGAGGTTATCCCTCGCATTACATGACAAGGCGCATTTAATGCGTCTTGCCCAGGTGTCCTTGCTTTATCAGGGACGGGGGAGAGCCATGTCTCGTCCATCGCTGCTCCCTCTTGTGTGGACACGCGCCCTGGCCAGCGGCGCCTGCGGTGCCATGTAGGCAGTTAGGCAGCTGAGGTGGCGTAGTGGTGGGTCTCCACGAAGATCCGCATGCCATCACGCAGGTGCCTGCCCAGCTGGTTGGGTCGGCAGCTGCGTGCGAACGGCGGTGGAGGTTTGACTGGCGTGGGCCTGATGGTGGCCCTACGGGTGTTCTTGGCATGGGCCTTGCCGGGGCCCCGGCAAGGGTGTTGTCGTGGCGCCTGCTGTCATCCCCAGCAAGGCTCTTGTCGGGGGCCTTGTGGTCCTCCTTGGCTGGGATCCCGCCAAGGATCATCATCTTCTAAAGGGTGTATCTAATCTTGAATGTCTTCACAAAGATCCGCATGCCACCACGGGGATGTCTCCCGAATCCTTGCCACATGGGGGCAGTGGACTCAAGGGTGACTCACTCCGTAGGTGTGGGGCGAGCTGCCACGGCAATGGTCTTGCCGGGTTTGCTAAAACCGCCTCCCGGCAAGGATCTTGCCGGTGGGGTCCGCTTCACCCCCTTTGCTCTTTGTGTTCATGGTCTTGGCGTCGTTCTGCTTCTCCTTAGCTTCGGCCTTACCTTGGCTCACCTCCCTTGCCTTGCTTAGTGTGGTGGTGCCCGTGGCTCAGACTGCCCGTGCACAGTTATAGGGGTACAAAAAGCGTACCCCTCTTTTTGTACACCGATAGGAGCCCCCGGTCCTGGGCCACATGTAAGCGCAATCCCGTCATTGGGCTAGGCCCAAAAACGGTGCGCGGGAAGGTGGGGCAGTTTGCACCGCCGTAAGTCTCTTCGCGCGCTGCGCTTCCCATGCTTCCCGCGCGTGGCGCAGCGTGGGGAGGCGTGTGTGACGTGGGCGGCATGCGTGGGGTTGCTTCCCGCGGGCATGCGTCACATCACAGTTAATGTGAAAGGAGGCGGCCCGCGTTTTCCCCCATAAGAAGGAATAACTGTGGGTGCGCTACTCACTTTCTCCTCTTCCCTTGTGCCTTTTCCAATCTCAGAGCCGTCGTTCCCTCTCTTCCTTCAGCTTCTGCTCCCCCTTCCATCCGCCATGGAGAGAGGGAATCCTGGTCCTTCAACGGTGACGGCGACGGTCCCGCTCGACAATTCGTCCCTCCTTCTCCTGCACCCATGGTGGCAGAGCCAGCCGCTAGGGGAAGGGGGAGGGGGCAAGGCCGTGGGCGAGGCCGAGGTGCTCGGGGAAGAGGAGGACGGGGCGGCGCGCCGGCCTCACCTCCGCCAACAGTTCCTCCCCCCATGGAGGGCCATGTTGGGGATGACCCTTGCGAGTTCTTCGTCAGGCTGCGCCGGCCGCCTCGCCGTCGCCTTCGCCTCCCGGCTCCATTCGCGCAGGAGATGGAGCTGGATCCACCGGAGTCGATGCGGCTGCACATGAGGGGATGTGGGATCAGCGCCACGCGGGTTCACGTCGACTTCCCAGCCCCTCACGTGATGTATCTTCGTCGAGGATGGAAGACGTTCGCTCATATCCACCGCTTGACGGAGGGGCTCACTCTCCATTTCAAGCTGATGGAGGGTGGTCTTCTCTCCGTCAAGGTCTTTGGGTGCTTCTGGACCCATGCAAGGTGCTGCGTGGAGAGCTCTTCTGATAGCGAAGACTCCTCCTCGGGCGAGAGTGACGAGGAGGACAGCGGCATCAACGACGAGGGTAGTAGGCGGTAGGATGATGGGTCCGATTAGGTGTCGGGCACCGCTCCATGCGGCACCGGCGACCCCATCATCCGTGTCGCCGGCTCCCTGAACTTCTCGGGGTCGTCTCCTTGGGCGGCTGGTGTTGGGAGGCGGCGGAAGAGGAAGAGGGCGGGCGGCAAGGCCGTCAAATCGGAGTACGCGAGCACCGACGCCTTCGACGCGTGCTGGCGTCCTGCCACCATGTCTTCGAGCTCTGCTACCGGCGCTGCCATCACCATCCAGCCTTCAGACGGCCACCGAGATGTTCTCTTGGTGTCTTCTGCCACCCGTAGCTCGCCTAGGCGCCCCTTTTGCCCTTTTCGCCTCCTTGACCTGCCTCCTGAGGAGAGGGACAAGAAAGGGATTACGGGCACCTTATCTCTTTTTAGTTTGTAAGCCTTCATGCCTTAGCTGAATTTAAAACTTGTAACCCCATCATTCATGTTTTTCATTCCCTATGTACTGTACCTAAGTGGAATGTTTTTAATGAAAAAGGGATGCTTGCCGGGTTATTTGTTTGCGGGTGGAACCCACGACAAGGAGTAAATCCTTGATATCTTCAAGATAAACATTTCCTTGCCCGGCAACAGGCCTTGCCATCTCCCCACTTCGCTCGACCTTCGTCACGCATTTGGCAGAGGCAGGGATGAGGCGGGTTCTGGCTCCTTGTTTCATCCTTTTGCTGCCGCGACTACGACCAAACTTGGCCCAGTAACGAGCCCTAGGGCCTAGAGTTATGGGAGCACGGTAGCTTAGGGGAAAATGAGGTTTCACATACCTTAGTCCATAATGGAATGCATGATAGGGGATGAAGAACTTATCTGAAGACGCAGCCCCCAGCAACCCTGGTTCGCCGTGGGTGAATCTTTGCTCTTGCAGCCCCCGGCAATGCTGACTTGCCGGGGGCTAGATGCTGGTCTGTTCATCTTCTTTTCCTCCCCAAGTGGTTCGGCACGGATATCCGTGTGTCTTGTGAACCAAAGAAGACAAAATAAAGACAAAGAGACGCACACTCGACCTCTAAGCTAGGGGTCAGTCGCCGCTAAGCACTATCAACCCTAACCAAGGACGAGACTCGACCTAGCACGCATGCGATAACTTAGGGCGCCAGCGATTCATTTATTTATGCTCAGGGTTTGCGCCTGGCTTTGTACAAAGGGTTACATGCATCATCGGCAATGCTTGGACAAAAGGTGGCTTGCCGGGGGGCCGGCAAGCCGCGCCTCACGGGTAAAACTTGCGAAGATGCTCAATGTTCCAGGAGTTACTCACCGGAATGGCATCTTCGGTCTCTAGGCGGACTGCGCCGGGCCTGGTGACTCGTATTACCCGATAAGGGCCTTCCCACTTTGGCGTCAACTTGTTGGAATTCTTGCCCGATTGAACGTGCCGAAGGACAAGGTCGCCTTCCTCAAGGCTACGGGCATGAACCTTGCGGCTATGGTAGCGGCGCAAGGCTTGCTGGTAGCGTGCTGCTCTCACAGCCGCCCGAAGACGATCTTCCTCAAGGAGCATTGCATCATCTTGCCGCAGTTGCTCTTTCTCAAGATCATCATAAGAGAGCACTCGAGGTGACCCGTATATGAGTTCAGTGAGGAGAACTGCTTCTGCCCTGTATACTAGGGCAAAGGGTGTCTGGCCGGTGGCTCGATTTGGCGTCGTCCTGATCGACCAAAGAACCATCGGCAACTCATCAATCCAGCGCCTTCCACTCTTGTGCAGCCTGTCAAAGGTCTTGGTCCTTAAGCCTCGCAGTACTTCAGCATTTGCCCTCTCAGCTTGACCATTGCTTCATGGGTGAGCAACGTAAACGAAACAGACTTTGCTGCCGAGGTCTTGGATATATTGCATGAAGGTGCAGCTTCTGAAATGTGTGCCGTTGTCGGTGATGACCCTATTGGGTACACCAAAACGGCACACTAGTCCCTTGAAGAACTTGACGGCTGATTGAGCTGTGACCTTCCTCACTGCCTCCACCTCCGGCCACTTTGTTAACTTGTCGATTGCAATGTACAAGTACTCAAAGCCCCCGACAGCGCGGGGGGAAGGGCCCAGTATGTTGAGCCCCCAGACCGAGAAGGGCCAGGAGAGAGGAATGGTTTGAAGGGCTTGAGCTAGCTGATGAAGCTTCTTTGAACAGAACTGACACGCTTCACAACTGGTGACTAGTGTCGTCGCATCCTGGAGGGCGGTGGGCCAGAAGAAACCTTGCTGAAATGCCTTGTCGGCAAGGGCCCTTGGCCCGTTGTGGGATCCACATATGCCTCCGTGTATCTCCGCCAACAGCTCCAGTCCTTACTCCCGAGGGATACACTTCAATTTCAGACTGTTCGGCCTCTTTCTATACAGGAGGTCATCGACGAACTGGTACATGGTAGAGTGACGGGCTACTTTTTTTGCTTCTTCCTGCTCTTCAGGAAGTTCCCCTGTTTGGAGGAATGGGATGGTATGCTGTGCCCACGCTGGAGCCTGGGCCTCGACGGCGAGGACTAAAGGCATTTCCTCCGCTATAGGAGAGGCTGTCTCGACAGCAAGAGCTTGACGCTCTGCCGGAGCTAGTCGTCCCGTGGCGGGCTAAGTGTCCCTGGCAACATCCATGCCGGCAGCTCCGGGGAGCTCGGCGGGAAAGTACTTGCCGGGTCCTCATTTCCTCCTCTTGTTCTGCTCTGTTGATGGATCAACGGATGGCTGAGTTAGCTGGAGCACAAAGGTACCTAGTTCCACAGGTAGCTTGAGGGCAGCACGTTTTGACAGGTAATCGGCGATATCATTCTCCGCTCGGGGAACGTATTCAGCCTGTATACCATCGAAACGCTCTTCAGCTTTCTCAGTTCATCGACGTAGGCCTTCATCAATGGGCTCCGGTAGTCCTTGTTGACTTGCTTGACGACGAGCTGCGAGTCGCCCCTGACGATGAGCTTTTTGATTCCGACGTCCGCTGCGATCCTAAGACCGGCAAGCAGCCCTTCGTACTCTGCTGTATTGTTTGTTGACACCTCCTTAGGGAAGTGCATCTTCATCACGTACTTGAGGTGCTCTCTGTTGGGCGCGACAAGCAGTACGCCAGCCCCGGCGCCGTGTAAGGACAAAGCTCCATCAAAGTACATGATCCAACTGCAACTTGCCTCCTTGCCGGGGAGAGCAGTCTCTTGGGTAAAAGTCGGACAGCCTACCTCGTAAGGTAGGCCTCCAGGGCTCTCCGGTGCCGAGTGGTTCACAGCAGGCCCTGCTCGCCTGTCTGACTGGTGGCGCGCTCCGCGCCGGCGCTCGATAGTGGTTCGAGCGTCTTCAAGTTCTCGTTCCCGAAGGACTTGGCGCTGGTCACAGTGGGTCCATGGGTCGGACGATGCTATGGAGATTTCGTCGCCCACAATGTCGCGACGGGCTGGCGTCCACGGTACCGGGCGAGGAGGAGGCGAGTGCACCGTGGTCGTGGCGCCGACGGTTTTCCTACCACTGGTGCGTGGGACACCGTCGGAGCGTCGGCCCGGGGGCTCCACCGGACTCGGTTCATCTTTGTTGGCCACCGCAACAAGGCTTCGGATGGTGGCTCTCCATTTGTCGAGTTTCCCCATAGTGGGAGGAAAATCGAGGAGCAACTGCGTGCGCGCCAGGGCTTCTGCTGGCGTTGGTGGCAGCGAAACCTGCACGGATCGCGACGCGCTTCGACTTCTGACCATGTCAGAAGGAGCTCTATCATGACCCCGCAGTCGCATGCCATCTTCACCAGTGCCTCGGCGAGCGGGCAGGTGTTCTACCTCCCGGGAGTGGCGCTCGGGGCTCTTCCCGCGGCGACACCCGGGGTCTTCGGCGTGATTGCGCTGTTCATCGCGCTCCGCTTGAGAGGAGCGCGCCGTCGGCGCCGGCGTGGGAGTCTTGGAGGCCCTCGCATCGCCTTCGGGCGGGGTGGTAGCGATCTTGGAAGGCCCCGCGCCACCCGCGGAGGGCCTCGCTCCATCTTTGGATTTGGCGGCGTGCGGCCCGTTACCAGGCGCATGAACATCACCGCCTCCCAAACTCCGGCTGCTGGGACGGTGTTGGTGTTCGCGAACGGCGCCTCGTGTCCTTTCTGCGATCGGTCCGCTGCTCGCCCGCATCGGGACGGGATGTCCGGCTTCCGACGGGCCAACTGCCGCCGTCGTCTTCTTCTTGGGCGCCATGACAATGAAGAAGCATCGAACTAACTGGTAAAGCTGATTCTCACAACTACGCCCCCTACCTAGCGCGCCAAAGATGTCGGTGGAAACGACACCTATGGGATCACAAGAATCCCTACTACAGTTGCGGGGCGCGGGGTCATGAGAAGAGCGGATCGAACAGATAGCCCACGGTTCGTTTATCCAGGTTCGGGCCGCGATGATGCGTAAAACCCTACTCCTGCTTTGGTGGATTGTATATTTGTGTTCTCGAGCTAGCTATGGGGCGTGAGGAGCTCCAAAAAGCCGAATCCTCCTCCTGGTCGCCTCGGGCCTCCTTTTATAGGAAAGGGGTTGCCACAGTGGCACACGGGACGTGGAAAGGGTACAGTGATGTGAGGTTATCCCTCACATTGCATGACAAGGCGCATTTAATGTGTCTTGCCCAGGTGTCCTTGCTTTATCGGGGATGGGGGAGAGCCTTGTCTCGTCCGTCGCCGCTCCCTCTCGTGTGGACACGCGCCCTGGCCAGCGGAGCCCGCGGTGCCATGTAGGCAGGCAGGCAACTGAGGTGGCATAGTGGTGGGTCTCCACGAAGATCCGCATGCCGCCACGCAGGTGCCTGCCCAGCTGGTTGGGTCGGCAGCTGCGTGCGAACGGCGGTGGAGGTTTGACTGGTGTGGACCTGATGGTGGCCCTACGGGTGTTCTTGGCATGGGCCTTGCCGGGGCCCCGGCAAGGGTCTTGTCGTGGCGCCTGCTGTCATCCCCGGCAAGGCTCTTGCCGGGGGCCTTGTGGTCCTCCTTGGCCGGGATCCCGCCAAGGATCATCATATTCTAAAGGGTGTATCTGACCTTGAATGTCTTCACAAAGATCCGCATGCCACCACGGGGATGTCTCCCAAATCGTTGCCCCATGGGGGCAGTGGACTCAAGGGTGACTCACTTTGTAGGTGTGGGGTGAGCTGCCACGGCAAGGGTCTTGCCGGGTTTGCTAAAACTGCCTCCCGGCAAGGATCTTGCCGGGGGGGTCCGCTTCATCCCCTTTGCTCTTTGTGGTCTTGGTCTTGGCGTTGTTCTGCTTCTCCTGAGCTTCGGCCTTACCTTGGCTCACCTCCCTTGCCTTGCTCAGTGTGGTGGCGCCCGTGGCTCAGACTGCCCATGCACAGTTATAGGGGTACAAAAAGCGTACCCCTCTTTTTGTACACCGACAACAAGCAACATGATACAAAACATGGCATGATATGCGGGATGTGATATGCAATGCATATGCAAGCTCCGGAAGGAAAAGATTGAACCAGGCCTCAACTTGGCAAACCAAGAGTGCCGCTAGAAAGATGAGTTGATCTCGGTCTAAATCGATATAAGGGTCACCGGAAACGGATGCACGGTTTGCAAATAGCAAGAAAAACAATAATGGCACTAATCTGCGATTAACAGCACGATGCCATCTAAAATGCAACAAGAAAATAAGCTACAACACTCTAACATAACAACAAAGCACATGACAGTGATCCACTCAAGATGCTTGACAAAATATGAACACTGAGCTACGGCTAAATCACACAATAGCAGGTTCAAACAAGCATGGCAAAAGTGCAAGAGATATCAGGTTCACAGACTTAGTGAAAATAACATGTCAGGATTTAACATCAGGAAGCAATGTTGAGAGCAAGAAAACAACATGCTATAGGAACATAACATGGCAAAGCAAGGGATGGCATGAAACTGCTCAAAGCATATAACAAAAGTCCTTTACTGACCATAAGCCAAAAAGGATCAAAAGAAACAATGGCAACCATGTGAACATAGCAAGTTTCGTTAACAGATTAAGACTTAGTAGAAAACTGGACATGGCATGAACAGAATTACGTAGGCATGTTTGTGAGCTCGATGCACTCACCACAAGGCATTGCATGACAAGCTAAGCATACACCCATCAAGAAGACATGTTCAAGAAGCTAACCATGGCAAGAACAACCTCATAGCATGCATGGATCAACTACAACAACCTTGGCACAATTGAATAACATGTAAACAATTTGCCATGAACATTTTATAGCAAAAGTAGAGCAAGATTGAGTCATGCTAGGGTGCTCCATAATGCAAACAAAGACATGGATGGATAGAGCATAAAAATATCTCAAAATCATCCTTACTGAACATGCCCAAAAGAGGCATGGATCACTCTGTAGCAACATGAATATATGGCATAAAAAATATCATCAGGGAAATGACTTGGAAGAATTCTATGTCCCTGAAATCAGCAACATCACGAGAGCTACTTTGCATGCTTTTGCTAGTCACCAGATTGATCACAAAAATACATGGCATACACCCCTGTAAAGATGGCATGGCACAGCCCAAAACACAAGTAGGGCTCAAGTTCATAGGAGGCACACATCAATCATGGCAAAAATGACAAATGTCCATAATCTGTTAAGGAACAGAAACTAACATTACATAGCACTCTTGCAACAGCATTTAGGGCATCAAGATGAACTCAAATGAACATGGTGCAATGGAATGAAATGAAGAGCACATACAGACAAACAATTTGATATATCATGCGCGCGAAACGGAGCTACGATGATGAAGTTATGATGCGATGAACAGAGCATGAAAATGTCACAGATCTGGGACTTAGCCAAAATATCACCTCCACGAAAAGTCAATGTGGGACGGAGCGGTTCCGGGATGAGCTGATCCGGGCATGGGGGGGGCCGTTTTGATCGGTGAGGTGGTGGATTTGATCCATTCACGGTGGATCCGGCCGGTGCGGGCTCCGGCTAGGAGGGCGGCGAACTCCGGCGATGTGAGGTGGCGGCTCCGGCGGCTGCGCCGGCGAGCCGAGGCTAGGAGGCGGCGGCGAAGGGAGCGGGTGGCGCGCACGGAAGAGGCGGCGTGCTGCCGGCGTCGCGTGGCAGACTGCAGCGCATGGTGCGGCGAGCGGCGAACGGGAGCGGCGGTTGGAGGTGGTGCGCAGCGAGCGGGCGCGTCGGGCGCGGGAGGCCAGGAGCCGGGCGGCGACGGAATGGGCCCCGCTGGCCTGATCCGGGCCGCGCGGGCCTGCGGCGGCGCGCGGTGACCAGGGACACGTGGTGCCATGCCACTGGCCAGGAGCGGTGGCGGGATTTCGTCCGGCGGGCGCGGACATGCCTGTTGGCATGCGGGCGGGGGGGGGGGGGATTTTTAGGGTTTCATCTGCGGAAACTTCGGGGGTGAGGACATATATATAGGTAGAGGGAGCTAGGAGAGTCCAAATGAGTTGCGGTTTTCGGCCACGCGATCGTGACCAAACGACCGAGAGGATAGAGGGTGTTTGGATGGGTTTTGGGCCACTTTGGAGAGGTGTTGGGCTGCAACACACACGAGGCCTTTACGGTTCCTCGGTTAACCGTTGGAGTATCAAACGAAGTCCGAATGGCACGAAACTTGACAGGCGGTCTACCGGTAGTACACCAAAGCCGCTTGGCAAATATCGGTCCAATCGGAGAACATTTAACACCCGCACATGAAAAGAGGCAAAAGGGGACACCAGATGAGATAGGAGCGCCAGATTGCAAAACGGACAACGGGGAAAATGCTCGGATGCATGAGATGAACATGTATGCAAATGTGATGCACATGATGACATGATATGAAATGCATGACACGAAAACAAAATACAAGGCAACACACACGAATAACTAGAAGATACCTGGCACGATCTCGGGGCATTACAACACTCCACCACTACGAGAGCATCTCGTCCCGAGATCTAGCATGGCACCGGAGGGAAAAGGAAGAGGAAGATGAGAGGTAAAACTAAGTTGCTTCTTTGACAAATGAGTGAAACCAAAGAACCTTGAGATGTTGAACAAATAGAAAGGAAGAAAGCCTCAGACATGAACAAAGTTGTAAACACTTTGTTAGGAAAAAGGAACAAGGAAGAACAAATTCGGGCAGCACTCTGGTTAAAAAGTGATATGAAACTTGATAAGATGAAAAGAACTTGAGCAGAGGGAACAACACTCCAGTTAAATGGATAAGCAAAGGAAAAGAACATGATCTTGACAAAACAATATGATGGGTCGAAGAGAGCACCATCCCAGTGCCTCCGGAAGAAATGAGAGAATGGAAAGGAATGAACGGAGGAGAAAACAACATGTTCTACCTCAAATGAGCTTGAAAAGCATCTTTAGGAGAAAGGTCGAACGGAGTTGTTGGAAAACCAACAATGAAAGGATAAGCTTTATGTGGCCTTATGGAAGACATCTCAAAACTATGAGGTGAAATTCCGCCACTAATGGGAATGATAGATTGTATTGATATGAACAAGGAGACGAGGAGTTTATTTCACCGGGAGGATAGATGAAGAACTTGGGTCATTTATGAGCACCATAAATAGCAACAATCCTTAGGGAAGGCTTTAGGTGAAACATGACACAACATAACTCCAACGAAGAGGTTGATATATTTACAATACCTCATTCTTAACAACATGTGAATCATGAAACATGAACTCAAATTGTCAAGAATGACATAATACCACCTCCAATGATACGGAAGACTCCGGATTGCAAGATGAAGAATGCTTGAGCTCCTCTGAAAATAATCTTGATGAACACTTCAAGAAGGAATTTAAGTCCTTGATGAACCAACATGTAGAGCCTACATGAAGAAACTCCAGTAACAAAAGGATAAAGAAAAGAAAGAGAAGTCGAAAACACAAGGTGAAACCTTGTAATGATTTAGATGGATCTCCGTGATAATTAGAGCTTGGAACTCCAAGAAAGAAAAGATGAACAAAAGAAAATCAAGAATTTATTTATCATGAACAAACTCAGAACGAAGGAATTTATCACTTGGATGAAACAAGAATAAGAATTATGTTATGCGTATCCTTCACCAATTTAAATTGATGACAAACAATGGATTTGGCACACTACTTATTCTCATAGAAAGGATTAAGAGAGATATAGCGCAAACTTGAGAAGGTCTTGCACGAATCACCGGTCAGGTTGAAACAACAAATAAATTGATATGTCATCGAAGGAAGAAAAAAATCTTGGAAGAACCACCGTAAGAATTGAAAAATGAACAAAGTAAAGGGATGAATCATCGGTAAGAATTAGAGAATGAATGAAGATACTTGAGATAATTTAGATGCAAGTGAACAAAGAGATCCCAAACTGATTAGAGAAAACTTGAATGATGCACTGGTAAGATTTGGAGAATGATAGCTGAAGGCTGAGAATGAATAAACCCGAAATGATGATCTTCGGAGAATCGAACTGGAAAGACTACTGAATTGCTCCAGATGGTTGAAAAGAATTCTCATAATCAAAAACAATTATGCGAGGATGGCAACAAGCTAGAATCACGAATCTTGAAGAGAATGGAGCAAGATTTAAGAGAAACTCTTCTTCGGTCTTCAAATGTTGATAATGGCGATGAGAAACACCACTTTGAATTGTTGAGGCACTTCAGAATGAAGAATAGAAAGGTTGAGCCAACGGTGATAAGAATTTGACCGATCTTGGAGAAATACATTTGACTAATGATAATTCATTCTTATGTCATACTTTGAAATGAATTTTCGAATAGCTCCGGGAAAATTAGAAGAGTCAGGTAAGATCCTGGGAAAAGACCTGTGGGTTAGGGCCCACTCAAAATAAACACCGTTGCAGGATTGCTTGAAAAGAGAGATTACACCGGTTCAATTAAGACAAGACAAGCCTTGTGAGATATCTTTAGCACTCAGGAACAATAGAATAGCAAGAGTGGATGATTAAGAGGTGCATCGGCATCAGAACACATTTGAAACGAGGAAAAAGGATAAGATTGACAAAGCTTGACTTGAATCCATCGGAGAAGAAAAAAAGGAAGAATGCAATACTTGAAGCTCAGTTAAAATCTTCCTGAGAATCACCGGATAAGAACATTGACGGAAACGAATGGAGAGACTTCACATCTATATGATGGATACTTGAATAAGAAATCTGAGTCCTCGAAGAAAAAGGGTGGGAGGGCGGGAAAAACAAAGACAACTTGGAGACGGATGAAACAAACACCGTTGACGAAAACTGAGATTGGATCTTGCGAATGGGAAAAATGATAGGATCATCTTGAAGAGAAACACACCGGTTGAAAAGAAATTGAAGTGACAAACTAGATGATCGAGAAGGATTAGTATTCACATAGGAACATGGGAACACCGCTTAGGAAAAATGTATCGAATCAACATTGGACATGGAAGCAACTCGAATACCACGACTGAAAACAAAACAAAGGATTGGCTTGCAGAATAAGCCGGAAACAAACATATGATAGAGATTTCGTCCGAAGTTTTCATGGTGGGGCCCACACGGGCTCGATCATACAACACCATCATGTACAAGGCAGTGCACATGACATACGAAGCGTCCCTGAGTCAACATAGCCAAGGACTCATTAAGACACAACGAGACCACTGTAAAACCAACCATAGGAGCTACTTGAATTCCCACTTATAAACTCCCGAAACTTTCCGATTATGCAATCAGGTATTGGGGATAAAGGAGAAGCATAATATCTCACCCAAAGCTAGCAAATCCTACATACAGCTGTATCCATCCTTCAACACATAATCAAGAAACCTTCGGAAATCATTTACCTCAACCTTCGAAAAGCATCCGTTATACGAGTTATGGCAATACTCCTGAACTCCCACCCCAGTACTGGGTGGTGTCGAGGTTATCTCACCAACAACTGCATAAAAGAGATTTTTGATGTCGGTGAAACTCAGGTATTCCAGAACTACAACGATAAAATTGTGACGACAACACCTCAGAGCTCAACTCCCCGGGACACTGCCACAACCCCTAAATGTCAGGAGGCACCAAGAACAATGTTCTCGTCACAAAACCATCAGAACGGTTCCAAGATACCCGCGTGATCCTAAAAAAAGGTTTAGTGAAATTTGAGGAGAGAAGAGTCAAAATTCTACATCAGGATGCCTCAATAGAGCGACGAAGGGACTGAGGAGTACAAAGAATCCTACTCTCCGATATATATGATCCTAAAAGACTCAAAACATTTTTCTAGACTCAACAACGCTAGCGATTCGATCAAGCAGGGGGCTCCTAAGTCGGGGAAGGCTCTAATTACCAACTTGTAACACCCATGATGCGGCATAACCGCATTGTTGGCATGTCGCAAGAGGGGTAATCTTTACACATCCCATGTACTGAAATAGAAAGAGGTACATAGTTGGCTTACAATCGCCACTTCACACAATTCATAAATATAACATTACAATCATCCAGATACAATCAAGGTCCGACTACGGAACCAAAATAAAGACAACCCCAAATGCATAAGATCCCCGATCGTCCCAACTGGGCTCCACTACTGATCGTCTGGAAAAGAAACATAGTATCGTCCTGAGTCCTCATCGAACTCCCACTTGAGCTCAGTCGTATCTCCTCGAATGGTATCATCGGCACCTGCATCTGGTTTTGGAAGTAGTCTATGAGTCACGGGGACTCAGCAATATTACACCCTCGCGATCAAGACTATTTAAGCTTATTGGTAGGTAAAAGGTATGAGGTGGAGCTGCAGCAAGCACTAGCATATATAGTGGCTACCTTACGCAGATGAGAGCAAGAAGAGAAGGCAAAGCACGTTTGAGAATCTATGTTCAAGAAGTGATCCTAGACTACTTACGTTCAATCATAACCCGAGACCGTGTTCTCTTCCCGGAGTCCGCCGAAAATAGACCATCACGGCTACACACGCGGTTGATGCATTTTAATTAAGTTAAGTGTCAAGTTCTCTACAACCGGACATCAACAAATTCCCATCTACCCATAATCGCGGGCACAACTTTCGAAAGTTCAAAACCCTACAGAGGTGTCCCAACTTAGCCCATCACAAGCTCTCACGGTCGACGAAGGATATTCCTTCTCCTAGGAAGACCCGATCAGGCTCGGAATCCCGGTTACAAGACATTTCTACAATGGTAAAACAAGACCAGCAAAACCACCCAAATGTGCCGGCAAATCCCGATAGGAGCTGCACATATCTCGTTCTCAGGGCACAACGGATGGGCAAGGCGTTGGGTTGGCATAGACCCTAGTTGCCCAGGGGGCGCCGGACATCGCCCAGTTTGGACCAACACTTAGAGAAGCACTAGCCCGGGGGCGTTAAATTAAAGATGACCCTTTAGTCTGCGAAACCCAAGGGAAAAAGGCTAGGTGGCAAATGGTAAAACCAAGGTTGGGACTTGCTGGAGGAGTTTTATTCAAGGCGAACTGTCAAGGGTGTCGTGGAGTTGTCACGGCAGATGTCCTAGAGCAAGGACTTAGTCGTAGGGACATCGCACTAGGAAGCTTAAAGGGGTTAATCATGACAAAGGACACAAAAGAGTTTTCGTACTAGTTCGGCCCCTTACGATGAAGCTAAAGCCTACGTCTAGTTCGGATTGGTATTGCTAAAGTTTCGATCTCTAAGGGACTCAACTCACCAGCTTGGTTATTGATTTGGTTGTTTCTTGCCCTAAGCCGCCACTGGGTCGTCCCCTTATATACATGGGTTGACGCCTAGTGGCCTACATAGTCCCGGCCGGCTCATAATTGTGTCCGGCTCGGTGACTTCCTTTACATGCCTTTTTTTACAAGTCTTTCCTTATATACGACGGTTTACAATATCGGGCCTTAAGCCGGGCCCGGGCCTTTGGGCCTTCTATATGTTTAATAAACTATCATCTTGAATGTATATTGGGCTTCTTATGTAACCCGCCATTAGGGCTGACCCGGCCCCTCCTGGGCGGGTCATACTGGTAATAATATCCCCAACATTTTGCCCTAGTTTGACTTTGAACTTTGTTCTTTGTCAATCTTCAATACTTAGATGAAATCCATATTCTGTCTGAAAAACTCTGGAACCCGCCGTGACGTCATATTTTGAAAACACAAAAAACTTTCATGACGTCATCTTCCAATGGACCTTTTATCTTTAATGCTTCCTGAGAATAGAGGCGTCTATATAGCTGGATAACCATTATTTGGTTCCTCCTTGATTTTCATGCCCGTCTATTCGCATCTGCCCTTATAAATAGGCACGCGGCCGGTTTTTCTCATTCTCCCCTCTTCTTCATCTTCTTCCTCTCAGAATCTCCGCTGCTTCTCGAGCTCCGCCGCCGCCGCGACGCTCATCATCGTCCTCGAGCTTGGCTGCTGCATCACCCTGAACTGTCCAGATAAACAGCAATGACCCTCCGCAACAAATCCGCATCCGTAAGTATTGCCTTCTCAAACTTTTTAGATCTGCATTAGGGCTTGCGAGTTCATCGGTGTTCTTCACTGTTCCTCATGAACTTTTTTGGCAATTCTTCCTCCGCAGCCTCTCTTGATCCAAAAAGGAGCTATAACTCGCGCGGTAGTTGTTTTGCGTCCATTTTTGATAGCAGTAGATCCTTTTTTCCTGTATAGATGCTTCATTATAGCTGATGAACTCATCTGTACTAGATTTTTAGGTCTAGAATATTTTATTTTTGGGACAAGCATTTGATCCAAAATAATAATGATAGTTTGGTGAAACTTGTTTACGCCAAGACTTAGTTGGATTCACTTTTCTGAAAGAATCTGTCGTCATGGCGGCAGACCGCTTCGGCTTTCTTTTCCTTATATGTCATTAGCCCTTAGTTAAGCCGTCGTTACTTGTTTTACGTCTTCAACCTTTAACTATTAATTTTGCCGTAAACTGAACCGACATGTTGTTTTTTTCCTTTTTCAGTTCCTTGCACATCATGCCATCAAAGACACCCACCATCTGCAGATGGGTCCCCTCAACCATTATTGAGGATCATTTAAAAGAGTTCTTTCTCATTGGGTTTCTTCCCTCAAAAAGCATCATGTCTTACCGTGCTCCTGACCTGGAAGAAGAACGACCCAATCCAAAAGATGGCGAAGTGATCGTCTTTACTGA
Organism: Triticum aestivum; assembly: GCF_018294505.1. Taxonomy (NCBI): domain Eukaryota; kingdom Viridiplantae; phylum Streptophyta; class Magnoliopsida; order Poales; family Poaceae; genus Triticum; species Triticum aestivum. The sequence continues at coordinate 611,062,794 of NC_057812.1, forward strand.
CCACATGAACCGTGGCTTCTCACTGCCCGGTTCAATGTTTTTCAGAGAAGTTCTTCACTTTTTCAAACTCCATCCTCAGGACATTGGGCCCAATTCCATATCCAATATTTGTAACTTCCAAGTGCTCTGTGAGGTATATCTTCAGCAAGAGCCGACTGTGGAACTATTTAGAGAATACTTCTATCTGAACCGGCAGAACGAGTGCACCAATGGCCTTAGCTTAGAGCTTGGAGGCATCTCAATTCAGCGCCGGCAGGGTGCTATCTTCCCTCTCATAGTTTTACCAAGTCACCCAAAGGACTGGAACCAAACTTGGTTTATTGTCAGGACATTTCACCCGCCAACGAGAAGCCACTGCCGGGTTACTGCCCCGATCGTCTTGACTCCAAGTTCGCACTGCCAGATAAACTTACCATTGCGGAACACAAGAAGATGCTTCCATCTATCAGAAGAATCAACGCTTTGTTGGGGAACGGTTTAACCGGAGTTGATCTGACCCGCTGCTAGATCTCATGGTGGGTTATTCCATTAAGTCATCGTTCAAAATTGATGTATGAATATGGTGGATGCCTAGACGACTCTCTTCGTCATACCCCGGTTCAACTAACCAAGGAAGACATTGTCTCAATGTCAAACCTTTTGGTGAATGGGAAGTATGAAGATTGCAGTATTGTTATGTTAAATCCCTTTTGTAAACTTAACCCGGTACCAGAAGTAAGGATATTCTGATCTTTTTTCCTTTGTATTTTGTCCAGCCGTATTGTTTATCACTGATCCTTCCTCTTGTCTTTATAGGCCAATTCTGATTTTTGGAAAGTGAAATATGATCACGAAGCTGCCAAGAAGGAGAAACTCGCTGCCATGAACGCCAAGAAAATGACCAGGAGATCAAAGAAGAAAAAGAAGACCACTGCTGAAGATTTAATGAAACTTGATGACACGTCTGACTCGGAGGTAGCCCTTGATTCCCTTGGCCAATTTTTTAACAATCTTATTGACACTAATCCTTACCAGGATGACACTGGGGCCAGTCAGGCTGGGGAAGCAGAGGTAACTATCATTTCCTCCGACTCAGAGCCCTTACCAAGACATAAGGTTCAACGAGTGATCCATAAAGTAAGGTTTTCTAACCCCTTAGCTTACTTGGATCCCAACTTCATTTGAAAAAGCAGCAACATGAAAGCTGTAGCAAAGTTGGGATTGAAGATGAACCGGTTGTCGTCCTTCAACAGACCCCCCGGAAACGCCCGAACGAGGTTTACTTATTGCTGTTTTTAACTCATTTTAATGAATCCTGCTCCTTGTATTTCTTTTAACTCTTTCTTTTATCCTTTCAGGAGGTGTCTCGTTCCTCAGGCGACTCATCACAAACACAATTTCCGGCTTTCAAGACTGCTCCTGGGTTATCAGAAATCCTCCTTTCTTCTGGGTTGCTCAATTGTCTCTTTATGCTGACAATCCTGCAATATTTTTCCTTAGCGGCAGGCTAAATCCAAGAAGGCGAAAGCAGCAAAACCGGCGGGAGACCCGCCAGTGTTGGCATCTAACCCTGCTAGGCCGCCTGCTCCATTAACTGATGCTCCAGAAGACCCACCTATTATCAATGAAGCAAATCCTCCGGACCGTCTTTTAATGAAGACACTATGAATCCTTCTACAGCTGGACCGTCAAGCTCAACCGACCCGCCGTCTCCACCTGCTCAAGATGTTCAAATTACTGGGAGACGCTTTGTTGAGCTGGGGAACCCAACGGTGCTGGCTCGGTGCACAACAAAGCAAGAGGCATTGGAGAGGCAGAAGGTTCGCTTTGACGTTGCCAACTATGACCGTCTCAATGCCAGTGACATTTTATCCGGCTATCTCAGTCATGTACACTCCAGTCGCGAGTCTGAGATCGAGATGGTTAAGCAGCTTCAGATGAAGTATGAGGTACGTTGTTTCCGTTTTACTAGTATTCCTTCAGCCCACAAGTCTTCAAATTACGAGAGAAATGGGATAACCTGTAGACATAAAACATAGGCCGAGACTTTTACCTCTGAATCTTTGCCTGACATTGATAGAACAAAACTTCACCTATAGTCCCCAAGGACCGGTTCATATTGATCATTAATGAATTGGTACTTTAGAATTTAAAACCGTCTTCAAAGTACTTAACACTCGGCTTAACCTTGATAAACTCGCTGAACTGCATACATTAGTCCCCAAGTGCCAAGTGTTGTTACTTTGTAAGGGACTTGGGGACTTTAAATATGTTTGTAGAGTCGTAAAAATTTGATTTGGCATATATTAGCCCCCAAGTGTCAAGTGGTTTATTCGTAAAGTACTTGAGACTTGAATCTTGAATTTGGATATTTGAATTTGAAACCAAGTCTTGACTCATCTAAACGTTTCACAGAATGCCTTGTCTAAATTGAACTATCAATTTACTGACGCAAAGACCCGGCTAGCGAGTCAGGAGTCAGAAATCAAATCTTCCACCTCCAAACTGCAAATAAGCCTTTCTACAATGAAAAATTTGAAGACCAGCTTTGCTGCCAAGGAGAAGACTTGGGTAAATGAGAAAAACCTTCTGACCCAACGAGCTGAGACAACCAAAACTGCTCTAAAAGAAATTTCAACAGAACTGAACGGTTTAAAGGGCCGGGTGTCTCAGATGGTCGCTGCTATCTTTGGTAAGCTGCCTGATTTGACCTTTCATATATTTTTTGCCAAACCGGAGTATAATCCGCCAACTGACTCTGTAAAAAATTTATGCTGGTCCGCGAAGTAAGAATCTGAGCTAAGACCCGTTGATTAAGCTGAAGGCAGTATGCACTTTGGTTGAACAATTGTATATCAGTGCACAACGGGCTCTCGCTGCCATCTCTCCTGCTAATCAAGGACCCAACCGGCTCAGCGACATCCTGAAGAAGTTGTCCATCCTTCCTGCCAGGTTCCAACAAGTAAAATGCTCCTGTGCGCGAGCCGGAGCTTTGACTGCCCTAAGCCGCTCCAAGGCTTGGGTGCCAGACCTAGACCTGGCGGATGTTGCAAGGGGCTTTCCTACCGTGAAGGAGGACGGGTCTCCTTTTGATCAGGATGACTTCATAGCCTGCGTCCGCGAAGTCCGGCCTCAGGCGACTAGTCTTGGAGATGACACCAATGTGGACAAGTACTAGCTGGCTTTTGATAGTGAGAATAAGAAGATGGCCCCTCCCTCATATAAAGTAATAGACTTGATCCCACCAGTGAGAGAAGATACATTTGCCCCGGAGGTTGACCCGGTCGGCCTGATTGACGACGAAGCCGAATTTGTCGCCGTGAACGGCTTTTATTGGTTAAAACCCAACTTTTCCAGCTTAACAAGATGGTGAACCGGCGAGGGAGGGACAATAATCATCTTCATGGGCTTATAAAGCCTTGTAATAACTTAGTTGTTAAAACACCGCATGTTTGCTTATGCCATCGTGCATAAAATACTTATATGTGAATCTGTGTTTCTAGAGGCCAATGTTTAATGCTTGCTTATGCATCGTTTAATGCTTGTCTCTGCAATGTTTGAACTCTGTTCCTGTAAATACAAAGAAAAGACTACCATGACGGTTTAGAACCAAACGGGTTTAAACACCTAATGTAGAGCCAATATACTTACCTCGATAAGAGCAGAGACAAATATAAATAAAGGATATGGGCTAATACGAACTCTTTTAGTTAACGCAGTAGGTAAGCGTGTATAAGTAATGATCATAACTTATCCCTTTTGATCCTTAGATCGCCGGTTTAAATAATCCGGGTGATTGAATTTGATAACTCAATATTTATGAAAAGTTAATGTTTCTTGAATACTCAATGATCATTATACCATAGTAGCTCATACCTTTTGATCCTTCAGCCGCCGGCTTGAATGACCCGGGCGACTGTGTTGTCCAACAATTGAGCCGGTGAAGAAGACCAGGCTAATTTATTTGTAATATTGAAACAACAACAAACTAAAAGGCAAGCGACAGATAACAAGCATAATTTTAATCTTGTATTCAAAAGGTTAGGGGTTTCTGATTCGAATACGACCAGTAAACCGGACCAGAGGGGTTAAGCTAAGGTTCGAATACGACCATATAGCCCCAGTGGCTTTGGCATTGCGCCGATCAAGAGGGTACCGACAACTATGTTCTCTTTGGTTCGAATACGACCTATGTTTGAACAGGAAACCCCCAAATGACCTTGAGAGGTTTTTAACGACCCTTATTTTAATACGATCCAAGTCGGACTCAAAGGGGTTAAACTATGATTCAGATACGATCAAGAAGCACCCAGTGAGTTTTTGCCTTGAGCCGATCAAGAGGGTTACAACAGCTATGTTCTCTTTGGTTCGAATACGACCTATGTTTAAACAGGAAGCCCCCAAGTGACCATGAGATTTGTAGCTAGATTCGGATACGATCATAAGCTGGACCAAAAAGGTTAAACTTGATTCAAATATGATCAGCTCCTTAATATTCATTTGTAAATAAGAAATAATAAAGATGCATAGTCTTTGAAAAAAAGAGACCGACCGTCTTACTTTATTGCTTATCATAGTATATACAACGTGAACGTATGTACATGGTGAGAGCCGGTGGCTCAGGTGTAATATGACCAAAGTTGAGCAATGTTCCATGGCCGGCGGGTCTCCTCTTCTGACTTACGTGAGTCTGCATGCTCTCGAATGTCAATGAGGTAATATGACCCGTTGTTTAAATTTTTACTGACCACAAAGGGTCCTTCCCAAGGTGGGGATAACTTGTGTGCATCTCAGAGATCCTGGATGAGCCGGAGCACCAAGTCGCCTTCCCGAAAAGTCCTGGATTTAACCCGGCGGCTGTAATAACGACGCAGGTCCTCTTGATAAATTGTTGACCGGGCCGCTGCTAAGTCTCTTTCTTCATCCAACAAGTCAAGTGCATCCTATCTGGCTTTTTCATTGTTAGCCTCAATATAAGCCGCCACACGGGGCGAGTCATGACAGATGTCACTAGGCAACACTGCTTCCGCTCCATAAACCATGAAGAAAGGTGTGTAACCTGTAGACCTATTGGGTGTAGTATTAATACTCCATAACACTGAAGGTAATTCCTCTACCCAACAACCCGGTGTTCGTTGTAAAGGAACCATAAGCCGGGGTTTGAGCTCTTTCAAAATTTCCTGATTGGCTCTCTCAGCTTGACCATTGGATTGAGGGCAAGCTACAGAAGAAATATCGAGCCGGATGTGTTCTCGTTGACAAAATTCTTCCATAGCTCCTTGGGACAGATTAGTGCCATTGTCAGCGATAATACTGTGTGGAAAACTGAAACGGAAAATCACTTTTTTCATGAACTGAACCGCCGTGGCTGCATCACATTTACTCACAGGCTCTGCCTCAACCCACTTGGTGAATTTATCAACTACCACTAGGAGATGTGTCTTTTTATCCTTAGACCTTTTGAAAGGTCCTACCATGTCAAGTACCCAAACCGCAAACGGCCAAGTGATTGGAATCATCTGGAGCTCTTGAGCCGGCACATGCGCTCGTCGTGCAAATTTCTGACATCCATCACATCTACTGACTAGATCTTCTTCATCAGCATGAGCCGTCAACCAGTAAAAGCCGTGATGAAACGCCTTGGCCACTAAAGATTTTGACCCGGCGTGATGACCACAATAGCCTTCATGGATCTCACGAAGGATTTCTTGACCTTCTTCGGGGGAAACACACCGCTGAAATGCTCTGGAAACACTGCGATGATATAACTCTCCATCTGAAATCATCATGGACTTAGATGGCCGGGTTATCTGTCGATCCAGGGTCTCATCCGCTGGCAACTCTCCCCGGGTCATGTAAGCCAAGAACGGCACCGTCCAATCTGGGATGACATGAAGAGCTGCTACCAACTGCGCCTCCGGGTCAGGAATAGCTAAATCTTCTTCTGTGGGCAGCTTGACAGAAGGGTTATGCAAAACATCCAAAAAGTTGTTAGGTGGCACCGGCTTACGCTGAGACCCCAGCCGGCTTAAAGCATTAACTGCTTCATTCTTTCGATGGTCAATGCGCTCCACCTGATAACCTTTAAAATGTCCTGCAACGACATCAACCTCTCGGTGATAAGCCGCCATGAGAGGGTCCTTGGAATCCCACTTGCCAGATACGTGTTGATCCACTAGATCCGAGTCGCCAAGACATCTGACCTGGCTCAAGCTCATATCTTTTGCCACTCGAAGACCATGGAGCAAGGCTTCATACTCTGCTGCGTTGTTAGTGCAAGGAAACATCAACCGTAACACATAACAAAATATGTCACCTCGTGGGGAAGTTAGCACGACTCCAGCCCCCGAGCGTTCCAACTGCCTGGAGCCATCAAAATGAATAGTCCAATATGTGTTGTCTGGCTTCTCTTCTGGCATCTGCATCTCTGTCCAGTCATTGATGAAGTCAACCAGGGCTTGAGACTTAATTGTAGTATGTGGAACATACATCAACCCATGAGACCCAATCTCAATCGCCCACTTGGCGACTCGCCTAGTGGCTTCTCTGTTTTGAATAATGTCTCCCAAAGGAGCAGAGCTAACCACAGTGATTGGATGTCCCTGAAAGTAATGCTTAAGCTTCCGGCTTGCCATGAACACCCCATAAACAAGCTTCTGCCAATGTGGATATCGTTGCTTAGACTCAATTAGCACTTCACTGACATAATAAACTGGCCATTGAACCGGTTGCTCTTTGCCAGCCTCCTTGCGCTTGTCAGGACTCCGATTCCAAGTCACATAGATCTAGCATGTAACACCTCATATCGCTTTGTGGCCTCACACACGGTATTCCCACGGGTGTCGCCTTACTATGGCCCAAGACCGTTTGCGTCTTTTGGCTCACGTATATGATAGTGTCGCTAGCATCCATATGACAGAGAAACCGGGCCGACATGGCTAGTCGTGAACCCAAAGAGGCACCAACCTATGGGGACAGGCATACATGTATCACATCGAGCATGTCGGTCAGCAGCGTGTGAATCCGGGCTGTAGCACTGGGCTAACAGGACTCCGGGAACCCGGGCTGTAGCAGGCTAGGCAGGACTCCGGATGTCACCGCATGACATTTCCCCGAAGGGATGGACACAGGAACAAAGTGAAACACATGCCGGCCAGTCAAGTGTCCTGAGCAGTAGTGCTGGGCTAGCAGGACTCCGGTGAACCGGGCTGTAGCGGACTACTATGGCTCATGGAAGCACAAGACTACATTTCCCCATAAGAGAGGCTACCGAGGATAAACAACTAGGTTGTCGGATCCCACACATACCAAGCATTTCAATCATACACACAATATGCTCGATATGTGTAAATACAACATGGCATCACAACATAACTCGACGACTCAAGTATTTATTCATTAGGCTCCGAAGAGCGAGATATTACAAACATGGGTCTCATGACCCAACATTCAGAGCATACAAGTCAAAGCACATGCGGAAGCTTAACATGTCTGAGTACAGACATCTACAAATGAAAAAGGCTGAGAAGCCTGACTGTCTACAAGAGCCTCCCAAGGTACAAGATCGTAGCTGAGGTAACAAGCTAAACGTCGAAGTCCAAGTGGAACTACTAGCGGGACTGAAGTCTCTCTGCAAAACATAAAATAAGCAAACATGAGTACAAATGTACCCAGCAAGACTTACATCAGAACTAACTACATATGCATCGGTATCAACAAAGCGGGTGGTGGAATTTAGCTGCAGCAGGCCAGCTTTGACCCGGTGGCTATCCTGAACTACGACTGCAAGTAACTCTTTGTGGTGGCGCACACGAGTCCACAAATTCACCATACCAATACACCACTATGGATCCGCTCCCGTCTCCCTGCGAGAACGCCATCCATAGCACTCACACTTATCTTGCGCATTTTAGAGTATCCACTTTCGCTTGCCTATGAACTATGCAAGGGGTCCAAGTTTCCATATCCGAGGAATCCGGCTATTCGAATAGATAATGATAACCCTGCAAGGGTGTACTTCTTCACACACGCTCCCGCCACTTATCGCCCTGTACATGTCATGTACCTCGACAACCTTCAAGCGGAAGCCGGGCGAGGGAGTCAACCACGACCTGACTAACCAACAAGTCTCTAGTCCAGGTTTATCGCCTATTCGAGTTACATCCGCAAGGAGATCCGGCCGGGGTGTCGCTCACGGCCCCAAATGATGTGTGCTGGGTTCCCAAGCCCACCATCTGGGTGCCACTTGGTACACCGTACCACTGTGCCTAGTCTGTCCCAAGCCCACCTGTATCGGGTGCCACTTGGTAGACTACTAACACTACCTACAAACACCAGAAACTAGTTGCAACTCCTGGACAGAGATCAAGTTGATTAATAAGCCGAGAGGGGCCAAGTTACCGGAACCCAATGTGTGGTAGTAACTGTTCATGGATCACAAACACAGAACTCAGTTCCTGAGAACGGCTGCAATGACACAACCCACCATGTACTCCTACATGGCCTCTCACTGCTACCTTTACCAAATCGTGTTCACACACTTAGCTCTCAACGGTAGGACATGTTCACCATGTTCCAATTCATTCCCGATGAATCAGACCAGACTCAACACTAAGCAGTAGCAGGCATGACAACAAGCATGAATGAGTAGGCACATCAGGGCTCAAACAACTCCTACTCATGCTAGTGGGTTTCATCTATTTACTGTGTCAATGACAGGTCATGCAGAGGAAAGGGGTTCAGCTACCGTAACATGTAACAGTTGAAACGTTGTTGTCCTAATGCAGTAAAAGAGAGCAGGAGCGAGAGAGTGGGATTATATCAGGATGAACAAGGGGGTTTTGCTTTCCTGGCACTTCTGAAGATAGTAGCTCTTCATCGGTGTCATCAAACTCATCATCGGAACATACGTCTACTGAGGGGGAACAACCACCGACTAGCAAAGAAGGAACACAATCAATGCAATGCACATTCACATGAATTACATGTCATGTTAACGTACTGAATTCACCTAATGCAATATCTAGCAAAGTTAATTGAAGTGGATCTCAAACAAGATCAAATTCCAACTCCAAATGTTATTTCATAAATTGCCCTAATCATCATTTGTCCTATTCAGTGAGGTTAACTTGTTCAAACATGCATGAAAATGCCATATTCAGATTCTTTGGATTTTTCTGATCATTTTTCATATATAATTTGTTTAATTTGGAGTTACGGTTGAATTACTATGAATTTTAGAAGTTTTGGCTATTTTCTGAAATTTCCTGGATTATTTTAAAACTAGAAAATCAATATTGCGCCAGGATGACATCATGCCAACGTCAGCAGGTCAACAGAGCTGACCGGGGTCAAACCTGGCATGTGGGGTCCACATGTCACTAACACAGGGGTTAACCGGATCTAATCCCACGTTGACTGGAGTTTGACTCGCCGCGGGGCCTACTGTCAGTGGCTGTGGGGCGCCCAGATGGCAGGGATTAGCACTAATGATAGTGCCACGTCGGCTCGCCGGAGTTTGGCCGGCGGCGACCATTTCGCGCGGCGGAGGCCGTCGGGTTTGAGCTACGGTCGACGGTTTCGAGCGCGGTTTGCGGCTATGGGTTGCTGGCGCACGCGCGCATCTAAAGGAGGCAGCGGGAGTTGCCGGGGTGTAGGGTAGCGGCAGTGGCGACGGGCGGAGCGGCGGCCGGAGTTCGGTCGGGTGCGGGGACGCGGTTGCGGTGCATTGGGAAAGGAACTGGCGGTGGCTTTGGCTTCCTGCGGAGCTGATGAGCATGGTGACGCGCGCGGATGCGGGTTACGGTGGCTCAGACCACGGCGGCGCCATGGCCGGAGGCGGAGGGCTCTCGGGCTCGATGGGGACGATGACTACGCGGCGCAATCGAGCAAGGGGAGAGGGGGGGTTCGGTACATGAGCTCACAGCGGAGACGTAGGGAAGGTCAGCGTGCTCGGGGAAGGCCTAGGGGCGACGAGACGGAGGCTGCGATCTCGGCCGGCAGTGGTTGGAGATGATGTTGCGGGCGTCACTTGGGGGCTCTCCTCGTTGCGTGGATCAGTAAGGAGGGACGAGGACGAAGTAGCAGAGCTTCCTAGCGTGTTGGCGAGGCGTGGGGTGGCCGGTGGCCGTGGCTATGGCGTGCGGCGACGATGGACGCGCTCGGGCATGAGAGAGAGGGAAATCCAGGGGAAGGGATGGGGACAAGAGAGTGAGAGAGAGAGCCGGGGAGGGTCGCGTGGCGCTCATCCAGACGCGTCGGGGAGGGGCAGGCAGGCAAGCTGCTGTCGGCGTGGCGCAGTCGCGCCGTGCGTTGCTTCCCCTCTGCCTTCTGGCGAGAGGAGGAAGACAACTGGTAAGGGAGGTGGGCTGCTGGGCTGCATAGTAACGGCCGGCTAGGTGGGCTGCAGGTAAGTCAGGTGAGTTTCTACTCTGTTTTATAAGTCTGTTTTCTTTTCTTTTTATTTAATCATTTTGCCACTGATTCAAATTCAAAAGAATTTCAAAACAGTGACAAAACCATTTGAATATTTTTATGTTGCTAGATGGACTTTTCCAACAGCACATAAAACATTTCAAAGTTAATTGAAAATATATCCCATATATTATGAATATAATTCCAAATTCAAATACAATAATAATTTAAATTCAGTGCCAAAATAATTCCTTAAAATTGTTCAATACTTTTGGTTTGGATACAAACCCTTGCCAAAATTATCAAACATTAATGAAGGCCATTTTGGTTTCACTGAATGCAAGCTTAAGGGTTCTTGCCCCTTTTTTTATTTAAGTTTTTGAGGCTTCCACTTTCCTCAATTCAAGTTTCAGAAATTTAGACATGATGTAGGATGCTTATGAAACTAATTGCAATCAAATTCTAGGGCTGTGACAGCGCTCTACCACAATAGCCACACTAACAGCACGTGAGTTGGCAGCCACGTATAACAATAGCGGCTCTTTCTCAATTGGAGCAGCCAGGACCGGCGGCTCAGCCAGCTGTGCCTTCAGATCCTCAAATGCAGCGTTCGCAGCATTGCTCCAAACAAAAACATCTATTTTCTTCATCATCTGATACAGAGGCATTGCCTTTTCTCCTAACCGGCTTATGAAACGGCTCAAAGCAGCAACACGTTTAGTCTTTGTCATTGTCATTGTCATTCCTGTCATTGTCATTCCTGTACTGAATCCATGTTGGGATGATATGTACATGACACCTAACAGCAACTGTTGCCTCTGATACTAACTTGGTGACTCTGTAGCATCACGTGGCCTTTTTAAACCTGCCTCAAAACGGATCTCCATTCTTCCTCCTCTAGATTTAGTTAACCTATCGAGCATTATCCCTGATGTTTGTTTCCTCTTGCGCCTAGGTGCTAGTCCAACAACAAACATAGGAAGTGTTAGTGTACATCAAACTGTGAGACTACATATAAAGAAGCATGCAACTGTAACTTGACTCCATCAACTACCTTCTTGCTGTTGAAGCTCACAAGGTTCATCTGATATTGCCAACTCGTCTTGTGTCAAGAGTGCTTGGGAAGTAGTGTCAGGTGGCAAGGGAGCTTGGGAACGTGCTGCTAGCTCAGTTGACACACGAGTACATCGTGCAGCTGGTAGTACTATGGTAGGTGTTGCAAGAACTAGGGTTGTCTCTACTTGTTTGGTGGCAGCTATTTGTTTCTGTTTGTCTTTTTTTGCAACTCGTGTAGCATGGGATGCCGTGCTTGTAGAATTTTCTGCTGGACTTTGACCTTCTATTGCACCATCAGTACCAGCAGAATTTGTAGGATTCATCTGCTTCTCATTCCCTGCCATTCTATGTTTCTTCCTCTTTCTCTGTGCCATGTTAAGTCAAGCCGACAAGAAAAGCGAATAACAATTTAGTTCTTCAGAACAAATTGATGCGTGATACACACGAACTAAACTTTGTTGTTAGACAACCACATGATAGGAGGATGTAATATGTATGAAAAACAGGACGGAAGAGATAACCAGAACTATGGTGTGTAAACTAAGAAGAAGACATTTCACCAAATTAGAAGCAATGCAATGGAAGGTAGACACCATATGAAAGATGCTACAAATATCTAACAATATTGATTGGGCGTTGTTTAATGTTGATACCTTTTTTATCAAAGTAGATATACTTTGACTATACATAAAACTTATATGTAAACTAGAAAGGATAGGAGGGAGTATATTGTATGTTCAAAAATGAAACGAACATTGAATACCCATTATATATGATTTGCGGATGCTATGATCACCGGTTCAAAATTTTGAATCCGCCTTAGGTATCACGTGCCCCCACTCGTTCCCTCTCGATTTCATCTTGGGGTCTGGAGATCTATTGAAAGAGGACTAGGGTGGGTACATGCGAATGATACTCGGCGGAATGTTCAAATGAGGCATGCGGGAGGATGGACTCGACTGGAGGGCGACATGATCGATGGAGAAGAGGGTTGGAGAGGAATGAGAAATAAGAAAACGCCACATGATTATACTTGAACAACTCAAATAAACAATAAGTTGTCTCGCTTGGCCTACATACTGAAAGGCCTAATGCGCAACGCGGAGCATTGACACTCGAATATGGCCGGGAGAACAGGGAAACATACATGTGGGGCACACCCGTCGGGACGATGTAGCGCAGACTAGTCCAATGGAGGAGCTGGACCACGACCTCCTCGCCACCGACAACCGTTCATGTGGGTCGTTGGGGCCAACAACGGGGCGCAGCTCCAGCACCGCCTCTGGACACGGCGACCGCGGGGAGCAACATACTCATATCGTCGCTAGACACGGTCGGTTTCAGTTTGCCGAGGGTGGCGTTAGTGCTGTGACACGACCAACGGTATGTTTGGTTTGTTCCCAAGGTTGCCCCATCAAAGCATTGGGTAGCCAAAATTTTGGTTGAGGTACTGGTTGCCCATGATTTGGCTGACATTGGCAAGAAAAATGAACTTGAGTTGGCTAGAGTTCATTGGCATGCCAAAGAAATGGCAACCATCCAAACAAAGACCAATATTTGGGTCATCACCAAAATTTTGGTTGAGGTATTGGTTGCCCATGATTTGGCCAACATTGGCAAGAAAAATGAACTAGAGTTGGCTAGAGTTCATTGGCATGCCAAAAAAATGGCAACCATCCAAACAAAGACCAATCTTTTGGTCATGACCAAAATTTTGGCAAGGTGCACTTTGGCCACAATCCAAACACACCCCAACACCTGGCTCGTCGAGGATGCACGGGGTGCCGCGACGCGTCCGCGGAGTGGTGTAGCGCGGCCAACTGCATCCTCTAGACCTAAGACCATGCCAGGTCGTCTTGCTTTTTCAATGACATGCGGGGATCGCATGTGAGCAAAGGGCATCTCCAACGTTGCCACGACCGTAGCTGACTACCCTGACACACCAAAACCCTCGTCCCTCGTGCCATCGCGTGGTGGGTTCCCAGCCGGCGCCAGCTGCCTGCATTCATGCCGTCCATTCGTATGTCGTCATTAAGAGGCTCGGTGCCCACGGAACCAACTCCGGCGACTTAATGCCGCACCCGAACGCTTGGCCTCACCGGAATGCGCTACTTAAAGCGGCAACGCCCAGCTAACCTCCACACCTTAGCGCATCGTCCTCCTACCTGGAACCACATCCGCCATGACTGCAAGCGCGAATGCTCTGCGGGAGAGCTTGTCTTCGGGGATGGAGCTCGAGGTCGCCGCCCTCGCTCAAGTCGCCGCACAAGCGGTGGCCACACTGGCGGCCGACGACGGGAGCACCGTCAGCCACGCGTCCTACTTGCCATCGTCCAACGTCCGGCACCGCCGAGGTCGGGGACTCCTTCGAGGATGAGTAGGGCATAGGAGGCGGCAGGGCACGGTGTGCCAACTGGCCGGTCCGTCTCCCGTGTTCTACTTTTCCTCGCCGGAGACCGCACCTTCACTTCACGGGTCTTGAACACCGCCCCCGTACATGGAGATCACAGATGGAGGACATCGGTCACCGCCATAGAATAGGTTTAGGGTCGGGTTTCTTTTATATTTTTGTCCTAAATAAGTTCAAATGTAATGAAAATCTGCCGTGTTTGCATTAATCTCGGTTGGTGTATATGAACTTTCACAATAGTATACATATAGTAGGAGTACTAGCAAGATACCCGTGCGTTGCATGAAAGATCAAGATCTTGTGGGAGAAAAGGATGAACAAGGGAAAGCCTTATCTGCAAATGTGGAGAGGAGTGCGGGTAAATTGTCATAGTTTCCTTCCGATCCATTAGATATAGATCGGACGGCCTATATTGCAGGATCGGACACATCTTTCTACATCTACAGGAACCTACAAAAGGGTTAACGTAAATTGCCTCTCTCTCTCCTCCCCTGATTTTCATGGTGGTGGGCCCCTCCCTCCCCCCAATCTACAATCAAGAGCTCACACGTTTCACATTACGTTAATTACGTAACTGGCATTACGTAGGTGTAGCATTACTCGTCCTAAAAAACCAAACTAAGCCAACCTCCCGGCATATCACGCGGGAAAAGACCCGGCCGCACCGTTTTAGTCGGGATTACCGAATTACTAGTAGTAGTATCGATGGATCGCGTGAAGCAACAAATTTTTTTGAGGGGGCAAAGCACCTAGTTTAAAAGAAAAAATGCGGTACACTCACAACACTCCTGTTGCGGTCACATTGCACCCCACACATGTTCGGTCATGCACACGGCTCACGCAAACGGAACGCGCTTTGGCTTGCCTCTTTACTGACATGTGGGACTGCACTTGGAGAAACCAACCATGCGCCAAACTCCCCCCGCCCACCGCGCAAAAATCCTCCCCCCGCCCACACCCAAAAATTCCCCCCAAATCCGATTCAACCGCCCTTCGGCCAACTAGCCAATAATATTCCCCAAACCCCCCCTCCCCCCTGTCCCCCTCCACTCCATTCACTCTGCCAAAGCCACCCTCCCCGCCGCGCCGATACGTCGGCGCCGCGGTTCGGCGATCCTCTCGCTCCGACAGTATGCTCTCGTAGACTGTCGTCCTCTAGCCGCGCCGCCACCTCTGGCTACGTTCTTGTGGAGGCGCACGGCGGTCAGCGCCGCCACCGCTGGCGACGTTGGTGAGGAGATGCACGGCGGTCAGCTTCTCCCATGGTACGCGCATTCTAGACTGAGGCCCCCGTTCATGTCGGTGTAGCGCTGAATGTAAGCTGATAGACGCTGTTAATCTCAGTGTTTGCCGAAGTAGTTTACTGTCAATATGCTCTGCTTAAGAAGCTTCCTTGCCCTGTTCTGCACTCAATCTGCTTAGCTGAGATGGCATGCCAAGGCCGATCAGTTGCTAAAAATATCCTGCCATATATTTATTGTGATGTAGATTGCCATGGTCTAGTAGCCAATCTGTTAGCTGAAATAGCTCTACACTGTTTTATACTCGATCTTTGCTGCTGCGATGGCCTTCGATAGTTTGATGGATGTGTGCTCGGCCTCATTGACTGCTGAAATAGCCTGCCATAATTTGGCACTCAAATCTATTTGCTGAATTAGCTTTACATATATTTCGTTACTTAAATCTGCTCGTCCAAATATCTTGCCATAGCTTTAGACATCGACCTAGGTATTTTTTCTGGACTTCATAAAAAAGCATATATATTTTTCCTGTAATATCTAGTAGAAGAACTAATTTGTATGTCTAACAGATGGACATGACTTGGATAACTTCTTCTCGAAGATTCTCTGCTGCATATGTCGAGGGGGTTGAAAACTTCATGAACTTTATCAGAGCTGAGTACGGTGGTCCGAAATCAGATGTGCTCTACCCGTGTAGCAGTTGTATGAATTCAGTTACAAGACCCCAGTCAACTGTGCAAAATCATCTACACTTGTATGGGACATCAGTCACATATAGTAGGTCGGTTCATCATGGTGAAGATGTGAACGTCAATGTTATTGACTATGTGGAAGCAGCAGATCACCATCTTGATCTGCCTGATGCTTAGGTGGAAGAGGAGGAGGTGGTGGTGGTGGCAGAGCCAGTGAGTTTGACCAACATTGAAACAATGCTACGAAATGCTCGTGCATTCCGTGAACTTTCACCTGCAGAAGAAAATCGGTGGGCCTCCATGTTGGAACAATGGAACGTTGCTGTCACCCCAGGAAATAAGCTGTCAGTATTCTCAGCTATGGTCACCTTTCTTCAGGTGAAGACATCTGAGCGGATGACCAACAAATCATTCGATGCGATGTTGGCTGCTTTCTGTGAATCTTTCCCAGATGCGTCTAAGCTGCCACACACCTACAGTAAAATGAAGAATTTCCTTCGTGCAGTTGGAATTGGATATGATATGATCCATTTTTGTAAGAATAATTGTGTTCTGTTCCGGAAGGATTATGCCAACTTAAGTGAATGCCCGAAATGCAAATCATCAAGATGGAAAGATGGCGATGCTGTGAAGAGGATTCCTCATAATGTTTTGAGACATTTTCAAATTACAGCAAGATTGCAGAGGTTGTTTCATGATGCTAAAACAAGAGAGGATGTACTGTGGCATTCTAGGAACCAGGAGTACAGAGATCAGAATGTAATCAGCCATCCATCTCATGGTAGTGAGTGGAAAAGCTTCAATGATAAACACAAAGAGTTTGCTGCTGACCCGAGAAACATTAGACTTGGCTTAGCTTCAGATGGATTTAACCCATTTGGCCACCAGAGCGCCACATATAGCATGTGGCCAGTGCTTGTTATCCCTTACAACATGCCTCCAAATGTCTGCACCAAAGAATCAAACTACATGATGGCCTTGCTCATCCCAGGTCCAAAAAGTCCTGGAAAGGATTTTGATTTGTTCATGGAGCCTCTTGTGGAGGAACTTCAACAGCTATGGAAGGGTGTTCTCACTCGAGACCTATATAGCAGCCCACCAGCTGATTTCTTTCTGCGTGCTGTTATAATTTGGTGCATCCATGATTATCCGGCTTTGGGCACTATGTCAGGGCGAACGACACATGGTTACAATGCATGTGTTCGCTGTGACAGGAATCCGCTGTCATACGCAATACTTAGCAAGATCTGTTACATTGGACACCGTCGTTTCCTTGCCAAGGACAAGCCGCATCCTAGAAAATACCGAAGACATGTGTTCAATGCAAAGCATGAAAACCGTGATGCGCCAAAGAGGCTCACCGCCGATGAGTTGCAAGTGGAATTAGAGAAGGTCAGGCATATTACACCAGGAAACCATCCTGGTAATGGTAGCGGGAAAAGGAAGCGTGGCAGGGTAGAAGAGAGATTATTGTTTACCCGCAGGTCCACTTTGTGGGACTTGGAGTATTGGAAAGATTTGGATCTGCGGCATAATCTTGATGTGATGCACATCGAGAAAAATATATGTGACAGCATTATCGGCACACTTCTTAATATTGAAGGCAAGACGAAAGATACCTTAAAATCTAGGATTGATTTGACACACCTGGGTATCAGAAAGGATTTGCAGGTGCAAGATGAAGGTAAACCACGGGATATGGCACCAGCTGTGTACGTCTTGGACAAGGTAAAAAGAAAAGAATTCTGCGAGGTCCTGTCACGTGTGAGATTCCCACATGGATTTGCTTCCAACCCTGAAAGGAGAGTCAGTGCAGATGGAAACAAGGTACAAGGGTTGAAAACTCATGACTGCCACGTCCTACTTCAAAGGGTTTTACCTGTTATCCTTAGAGGATTGGGCCGCCCTGACTTATACAGAGCAGTTGCAGAGTTGGGACAATTCTTCAGGGAACTCTGCAGTAGGAATATCAGGATAGATGCTTTGGAGCGTCTTAGAGACAAGATACCAACTATCCTATGCGACCTTGAGAAGATATATCCTCCAGCCTTCTTTGATGTGATGGTGCATTTGGCTGTTCATCTACCTGATGAGGCACTACTTAGAGGTCCAGTACAGTATGGCTGGATGTACCCTATTGAAAGGCGGCTAGGCACTTTCAAGGGCTATGTTAGGAACAGAGCTAGACCCGAGGGTTCCATTGCAGAGGCCTACATTGCTACAGAAGCGTTGACATTCTGCTCAAAATACATTGAAACAGCTGATCAGCTTAGCAAAGAGGTGGGTGAAGACAATCCCGGGCTCAATGTTTTCGATTATTCTGTTCGAGTTACAGGGAAGAGTCGACAAGAGGACAAACCTAAAGATTTGGACAAAATGGTTTGGTATGTGTTGAATAACTGTCCTGAGATACTACCTTATATCAAGTAAGTGCAGTACTGCAGCTTATACATCATAATCTACTAAACTTGCAGCACATTCTTATATATTTAGATGTTTGACGCGATCACTATGTTGTGCAGCATCTACAAAGAGGAGTTACTGCCGCAAAATCCAAGAAACATTGACAAACTGGTTATGGCAGGATTTGCGAAATGGTTCAAGAACCATGTAAGCTTTTGAAGTGCACTGTCAGTTTTTTTAATATATTGAGTACATAAGATGATCAGCTTGTCTATTTTCTAACCATAGGTTAAGAAGATGCGGGAGGATGGGCAGGCAGTTGATGATGCCCTTTACTCACTAGCAATGGGTCCTGATACTCGGGTAAGACATTATGAATCTTGCGTTGTTGGAGATGTGCGCTACAACACCCTTGCACGAGACGAAGGCAGGAAGACACAAAACAGTGCCATCATGAGCACGGATACGTATGACAAAGAGACAACTGAAATGTATGCTAACATAACAGACATTGTTCAGTTGCAGTATATCTCCAGTTTCGAGGATCATCGGTGTGTGGTTCTGTTGTGCTGTCGTTGGTATAACCTGTTTTCCAGGATCGCAAAACCCAGAGCTGATGATTATTTCAAATCCATCAATGTCAAGGCGGCGTACCAGACCAACGAGCCTTTTATTTTGGCAAATCAAGCAACACAGATATTTTCTTGGAAGACACATTTGCACGTAGCGATGACTGGAGAGTATTGCAAAGGTTTGAGCAGAGGAATTCGTTTAATGAAGTTGCACAACAAGATGATGCTTACACTGCTCCTGATGTACAAGATAACACAGATGTTCCTAATATCTTTGAGAACCATCACGTCAATGACGCCGGCGAAAAGATTGCCTGTCATGCTGTGGACATACAAGAGTTGATCAAGAAGAAGCCAACGTTCGAGGACGTTGAGGACGAAGAAGAAGATGACACCGTGGGGAATTACGATTCAGACTGATACACATGGCGAAGATGTTGACGCTGCTGCTGCGGATGATGATTACATTGCTTTTGTCGTATTTGCCTGTCAGAAGACGTTTTTTATCTACTATGTGAAATTGTGTTTGCTATGACAACTGAAACCTGATGAACATGTTGTTTAGTATTTTGCTGTGAGAACATCACTTGTTATGTATGCTGATTTGTGTTTGGTGATTGTATGACAACTAAAACATGATGACATTGTTGTTTAGTTGTACTCATATTTGGCTGTGAAACTTGAATTTGATGACATAGTTTGCTGTTGGACTGCAATTTGCTCGACGTCTTCGAATGAGAACAAAGCTGACCCGACAGGGCCTCTGCTATTTATTTATTTATATGAGCAAAAGGGGATACCCCCTGATTTCCGTTAATAGAAATCATTAGATGTTCACAACACTACGCCCAGCCTGCTACACAGGTTTCATTCATTACTAGTTTCAGCAAAGTGCTCATGTCGTAGCCACTGAATACATCACGAGTGCTACATACACTGCAAATAAAGAGACAATCATCCTACAGAGCACATCGATTTTGCCCATTATCTTCACAAGCTCTTTCATCTCCTCATTGCTGTCAAGGCCGTTCAGCAGCTGTTGCTTGGCCATGATCAGAGGAACTGCATCTTTAACCTTCTGCTCTGCATCTTCCTCTTCTGCCGTTCCTTCAGTTACTTGTCCAACACCCCAACCTGCTGGTATTGGGATTCCTCGGCTAACCAAATAATCAGCGTAGTTGCATTCCCCCACATCAGCAACTTCCCAGAAATACAAATCACACGAATCTTCCCTTTTCTGCACGAATCAAATTGGAAGATCATCAACCAAACTATTAAAAAATCAGCAACTGAAAGCAGCAGAACAACACTTAAACATATTATTACCCCATGATTCGGGCATTTGTAGAAGACTCGGCCAGGGTTGCGAATTGTGGTTGAGATGCGACGGATGACTCTGCGTGATTTGCAGCAGTGGCACCACACCAACGGCAGCGGGTTGCGATGAGCAATCGGCTGCGGTGCGCGTGCCGGCGAGGGTGTGATGAGACCCACAGGCGATGGTACGGGTTGGCGACTTGGCGCATATCTGGTTGTTGCCTGCTGAAGAGCAGGTGGACGAGCAGCCAGCGGACATGGTTGCTGCGGCCAGAGCTTCTGATGCTAGGCAAGAGTAAGTAGAGAAGAGGAGAAGTGAACGTTGGATATGTCAGTTTCATTACTTGCAGAGTAGCATAGCACCATATATAGTCATAGTCTAGGTTTGGATTCGAACCAGCTACAGGAGCACGTCTTTCTTTTTCTAAAACTCGGCAACGTCTCTTACTGGTACACTAGCTTGTTCTGTACGCCTTCCCAAGTCTTTGATTTTCTTTCCCTTTTTTGCGAGGAAGGAAGGAGGACAAAATTGAGAGTTCCTGGGACTCGAACCCAAGACCTCTCAGTTGAAAACCAAGGGTGCTAGTCACTTATGTGGCGAACGTTCCTCGTGAGGAGGACAGCAGACGAACGCATTTTCCTCGCAGTTTTCTTCCTATATATAAAAAAGTATGCTACTTGGTGTCCGCTTAGTCAACAAATGATTGTGCCAACCTTGATCGTTGGATTGACATTCAATGTCTGTCGCGTTTCTTAAGTCTCTTCTTCCTCGAGCCGCCAAAGCCAAACCAGCGCCGGCGGGACAGCCTGCTCCCGCCTCCCACGGCTGGCTGTGATCTGCGCTGGCTCCTGTTCGTTCCCGTCGGAGGCCTCACCGTGGTCCTCCGCCTTGGTTCGCTCGCTGCGGCGCCGCCCTCCCGTGTTGTCAACATGGTCAACAATCGAGAGGAATAAGGAGATGACTGTACATGGTGAGGATGACAGTAGGGACCCAACAGCGCGCAGTAATTTTGTTTTTTAGGGACGGAGAAGGGTATCATCTGGGTTGTGCGGGACCCGTGGCCCGTCTCGCCCAGGCTTTTATTTCATATGTTTAGCACATGACCAGCCCAGTTTGTTTTTTTCCTTTCTGAAAATTGCTAGCCAGCTATTTTGTTTTTTGCAGAATAACCAACACAGGCCTACTTGCTTTTCTACGCCCTACTGGGCCGGAAATCTATCAAGACGAGGAGGGATGCATTTTGCCCAGAAAATGGGCTATAAGTAATAAGAAATGGGCTATAATTAATAATAAATGGGCTGTAAAATGAAAAAATACAGCAAACAGCAATTAGTTCCAAAATACTGTTTTCTTTTGGATTTTGATATTTTAAATTTCATTGTTTTTGTGCAGGTAAAATTTCATTGAATTTAAATTAAGTTATATTTAGATTTAAAATTAATTTGAATCTGGCTAGAAATTTCGGGCTGTATGGTGTTTGGGACAGATTTGGAGGCTGACTTGTGGATCTACTAGGTTGACGTGTACTTTGGCTTTGTCAACTTAGTCCACAAACGATTCTAGCAGAAGTGACCGTTGGTTGTTAATCCAACGGCCGTGCTGCTTCTTCAATATCTGATCTTCTTTCCCTAGCCACCCAAACCAGCTCCGGTGGGACTACTTGCTCCCGCCTCCCGTGGCCGGCTGTGCTGCCGTACAGGCCGCATCGCCTGACCCTACTTCATTGCTGCCAGGCCATTCCTCAACTCACTCACACCTCCTGTTATTTTCCGGCGATGGCAGCCGGACCAGTAACCCTCATACTCCCCACCGCATGGGCAACCATTGCCGAGTCTTCCCCGGCTCCATGTCGTTCCCTTCCTAGGCCTTGCCGTCGTCCACCGCCATGGTGCTCTCGGCACGGCCTGGTCAACTTGGTCAACGAAAGACATCCATCGGCCGTGGATTGTACGCGCAAAATAATGATTCCTCCACTTGACAGTTGGGACCCACCGGAAGGGCCTCTGTATTTCGCGAAAAAACGTTCCCCCCACTGACATGTCGGACCCACCAGCTATATCTTCGCACGCAAGGAAGTGCCTCATTATTACGCACAAAAAAATGAATACCCCCCTGCTAGCTGGGACCCACCATAGTGGGAGGATGACTTGTGGGCCAACAAAGTTGACGGGGACGGAGGGCTTTGTCAACTTAGTCAATATGATCGATTCTAGCTCTAGTGACCGTACGATGTCCATCCAACGGCCGTAGTGCTTCTTCAACCTATGGTCTTCTTGCTACAGCCGCCTAAAGCGGCGCCGGTCGTGCAGCCTGCTCCTGCCTCCCATGGCCGGCTGTGCTGCCGCGGAGGCCTCACCGCAACCTACTATTTCCACCACTGGACAGGCCCTGTGGCGACGGCAGCCTCACACCGCAGCAGAACCAGTGAACCCTCGTACTCCTCTCCGCGCGGGCTTCCACTGCCGCGTCTTCCTCGGCTCCATGTCGTCCCCTTCCTAGGCCTTGCCATCGTCCACCGCTGTGGTGCTCTCCGTGCGGCGTGGTCAACATGGTCAAGGAACGACTTCCATCGGAAGAGTACTGTACATGGAGAGGCTGACAGCTGGGTCCACGGCCACAGCCCAGTTTTTTTGTGATTTGCCAAGTAAGTCGCTTTGTCGGGCCTGTTGGGCTACAAATCTTTCAAGACGAGGAGATCTTTCATTCGTCTGGCCGAGAAAATGGCCCATCAGTAATGAGAAATGGGTTGTACATTTTTAAAACACATCAAACCGGCAATTAGTTTCAAATATCTTTTTTCAATTTCAAGATTTTAAATTACATTAAATTTTATGCGTGGAGAATTTGTTGGATTTTATATTGATATACATTTATTTTTAAAATTAGTTTGAATGTGAGTTGAAAATTCAAGATTAAAAACAGTTCGGACCACACCGAAATATGCAAAATTTCGTATATTTTTTAACCGTGGCCACAATTTGGGCTGTAATGCTAACAAAAAGAATATGGGCTCCAAAAAAACCTTAAGAATTAGCAAATGGGCTGAAAATTATTAGATGTAATGGCAGGTGTGTTATATGTTGTTTTCCACATATTTGAGGCTTTCCTAAAAAAAGGTTGACGCACAAGCAGTGACTGTTGGATGTCCATCCAACGGCCGTCGTGCTTCTTCAATCTCTCCTCTTCCTGCTCCAGCCGCTCAAACAAGCGCCGGCGGGACTGCCTGCTCCCTCCTCCCCGCGGCCGGCTGTGCTGCCGCGCAGGCCTCACTGCCCCACCGTACTCCCATCGCTGTCCTAGCCATCCCTCTACTCACCCACACCTGCTGTTATTCTCCGGCGACGGCAGACGAACCAGTAAACCCTCGTACAGTCATACTCCACTCCGCGTGGGAAACAACTGTCGAGTCTTCCCAGCCTCCGTGTCGTTCCCTTCCTAGGCCTCGCCGTCGTCCACCACCCTGCTGGTCTCGGCGCGGCCTAGTCAACATGGTCAACGACCGACATGCATCTGAAGTGGACTGTACGTGGAGAGGCCGACAGTTGGGTCCATGGCCGCACGCAAGGAAATGCCTCCTTATTACACGCAAAATAATGATTCCTCCACCTGACATCAGGGACCCACCGAAAGGGCCTCTGTATTTCGCGAAAAAAATGTTACCGCCGCTGACAGCTCGGATCCACCAACTATATCTTTGCACGCAAGGAAGTGCCTCCTTATTACGCACAAAAAAATGAATACTCCCCCTATTAGCTGGGACCCAGTATATTGGCAGGGTAACTTGTGGGCCTACTAAGTTGACGGGGACGGAGGGCTTTGTCAACTTAGTCAATATGCACGATTCTAGCTGAAGTGACCGCATGATGTCCATCCAACGGCCGTAGTGCTTCTTCAACCTCTAGTATTCTTGCTCCAGTGGCCCAAACCAGCGCCGGTCATGCCTCGTGCTCCTGCCTCCCGTGGCCGGCTGCGATGCGGCGGAGGCCTCACTGCCCCTACTACTGCCACCGCTGGCGAGGCCATTGCTCTACTCACCCACACCCCCTGTTACTCTGCGGAGACGGCAGCCTCACACCACAGTGAAGCAGTGCCCTCGTACTCCTCTACGCGTGGGCATCCACTACCGCGTCTTCCCCGGCTCCACGTCATCCCCTTCCTAGGCCTCGCCATCATCCACTGCCCTAGTGCTCTCGGCGCGGCATGGTCAACGTGGTCAAGGAACGGCTTCCATCGGGTGTGGACTGTACATGGAGACGCTGACAACTGGGTCCACGGCCGCAGCAAGGAAGTGCCTCCTTATTACGTCCAAAATAATTATTCATCCACCTGACAGCGGGGACCCATCGGACGGGCCACCGTATTTCGCCCCCCTGACTGCTGGGACCCACCAGCTACATCTTCACACCCAAGGAAGTGCTTGACAGTCGGGACCCACCTGGTCGAAGCATACGTAGCGTTGTCATTCTGGTCATGAACGTGTACGTACATATATACTGGTGGATGTAGAGGCGCGCACATGTCGTAGTAGAGGCGGCCAGGGTGCAAGAAAGAAAATACGGCCACGTATGTGTACATACAGGCAGGGTCTCGAACGCCTACTCGCGCATACGTACGGCTAGGGCTCGTTGACATGGCTGGGTCGGAACGGGGAAACAGCGTCATCGTCGTGTTCATGGGGAGGCAACGGAATGCGTCGTGTTCATGGGGAGGCAACGAAATGCGTCGTGTTCATCGGGAGGCAACGGAACGCGTGGGAGCCAACCGGCTGGGTCGGAACGGAATGCATGGTCCTGTTCATCGGGAGGGCTTGGACGGAACAGGTGATGGAAACGAGGCCTGGCGTACCGCACAACGGAGGAAACATACCTCCTACGTTCGGAACGGGGTCCTGTTGATCGGGAGGGGTCTGGCGTACCGCAAAACAGAGGAAACGGACCTCCTACGGCCGAAACGGGGGTCCTGTTCATCAGGAGGGGTGTGGCGTACCGCAAAACGGACGAAACGGACCTCCTACGGTCAAAACGTGGGTCCTGTTCATCGGGAGGGGTGTGGCGTACCACAAAACGGGAATCCACGGGATACTGTTCATCTCCACCGTCGACCCCCTCCAGCCTCCACGAGCTACTGTTCATCCATCGTCGACCTCCTCCAGCCTCCATCTGTGACTGTTCATCCACGGGCTCCTATTCATCCAGCCACCACCGCGCGCTAGTCCACCGGCTACTGTTCAACCAGCCCTCTCCACGGGCTCCTGTTCAACCACTCCTCCACGGGCTACTATTCATCCTGACCTCCACCGTCTACTGTTCATCCAGCCCTCCACGGGGTGGTCCTGTTCATCCAGCCCTCCACGGGGTGGTCCTGTTCATCCAGCCCTCCACGGGGTCCTGTTCATCCAGCCCCAACCGGCTCGATCGATCGGGGTCCTATTCATCCAGAGGCAACACCACGGGGTCCTGTTCATCCACCCCCACCGGGAACTATTCATCCAACCCCCCCCCCCCGCCAACACTCATTGTTCATCCTGAGGCAGCATCGATCGGCTTCAGTTAGCAGCAGTAGTGAAGGAATCACTCGATTGGGTTCAGTTAACAGCCATCGATCGATCGCTCTGGTTCAGTAATGTGTAGCCTGCACTGCAATCGCTCGGGTTCAGTTAGAGCCCAAGGCCTCACTCGAGTTCAGTTAGAGCCAACGCCTCGCACACACGCGTGTACGTGTACGAGAGAAACGCGCATCGCTCGGCCCCCGACCTCCCACCGTAACCGGGAACTCCCCAAAATTTTCCTCGCCCTCGCTTCTACCATGGTTTTTTCCGTCATGGACGGCCTAAAGAATGTCATGCAGCTGCGTATCCGGCCCTCCCAGGATGAAAAGCCCATTTTCTGTCATGATTTTTTGTCATAGAAGTAGGAGCCCACCACATCTATGATGATACCGGGTTTTGTCACAATTATCGTCATAGAAGTGTCATATGTATGATAGAATTTTTTTTCGTTCGGCCCAAAATGTCACAGATGTGTCTTTTTTTGTAGTGTCCAAGGAGATCAAGAAAGTGAAGCTCAACCCAGAAGACCACATGTCAGGACCGGTTTTCCAATAAAACATTTATTGAAAAACTGACCATTATATCAGAACAGTATAGAAGAATCCTCCTTACTGGTAGACAAATCCTTGATATAGAAATCCAGAAGTACTAAATATTATACAAGGTTGAGCTGAGGCTGCTCAACAATTTATTACAAGCACGCCGATATTATACGTAAAGGCGGATATGACACAAAGGGTATGGTGGCATAACTACTGACTCGTAAAAAAAGTGGTGGTGGATATGTCACGGTGAAGCAGGTGACATGACTCCACAATCTTACAGCTCATCAAGCACCGGAGTGAGGCTCGATGATTTTATAAGGGTAGTGGAAGCGTATACAATACAAGTGACCAACTCCAGGATCCCACGGGACTGACTGGGACTCCTCTAGGCGTCAGACTCGCTATCGTACTCTTCATCCATAAGATCACCTTCGTCAACATCTGGCCAAATCAACAAGCCAGGTGAGTACTTTGAATGTACTCACAAGACAGTTTGGACATAAGATATAACAAATGCAAACATGATGCACATGAGCAGACTATGCACACTCAGATAATAAATTTGTACTACATGTTAAATAAAAAGGAATTCAGGCGGTAGTCCTCCCGAAATCCCAACAAAATAGTTGAAGACCGATCGGGTGTCTGGAGCGACGCCTCGAAAGGTAAAATAACTTAACATGCCGCAGTCGGGCGTCAGGGCGACACCACATAAAGGGCTTATATTGAAACGTAAATGACAGTATGTGCCACAGTCGGATGTCTAAGCGACATCTCGAAAAGGGCTTATAATGAAAGTAAATAACAAGGATGCCGCAGTCGGACGTCTGAGCGACATCACATAAAGGGCTTATATCAAAAGTAAATAACAAGAATGCCACAGTCGGACGTCTAAGCGAGATCACATAAAGGGCTTATATCAAAATAAATAACAAGAATGCCACAGTCGGACGTCTAAGCGACATCACATAAAGGGCTTATATCAAAGTAAATAATAAGAATGCCATAGTCAGACGTCTAAGAGATGTCACATAAAGGGCTTATATCAAAATAAATAACAAGAATGCCACAGTCGGACGTCTAAGCGACATCACATAAAGGGCTTATATCAAAGTAAATAACAAGAATGCCATAGTCGGACGTCAGAGAGACATCACATAAAGGGCTTATATCTCATCATTCGAATTCAAGTAGCTCATGAAGGTAACATCATTCCACGGAATACTCGGTACATGATAATAAACTGGTTAGTCCATCCAGAGGAATAACATTCGGCCTGGTTTACCACCCTCAGTTTCATGCTTATTCTCTGGAGACTGTCACTGAGACTGACACTGAGACTGATACTGAGATTGACACTAATATGTTGACCAAAGTCCTTGACCATGGACATGGTTACTCGGATGGTTTTGACTCTGCAGATTTTGTACTCTTTAACCACAGCCAACGGATTTTAGTAGTCACAAATGACTAGTTCCGTTTATGGTATTTCAGGAGAAACACATCTAACCAGTACACACCCATTCCACATTCCGCTGCCAGGAATCACCCTAGGCAACATTCAAGAAAAACTCTAAGATGGGGAGGCTACAACCTCGAATAGCATGGGATCAAATTTATATCGTGCGCTCTAAGGGGTGCCCCCCTCTCGGTCCCAACCGGAAACACCCATGCCCCCTGACCGGATGACGGGCTTTAATCCAGGGCCATGGAACCCTCATCACGGCCCCTCTATTTGGTGTGTACAAGGAAAGAGGTTTGCAACTTACTAAATTGTATTCTATGCAGAAAACATGTGTTAGCACGGAAGGGGACGAACGGGAACAAGACTTGATCCACGTTAATACTGGAGTTAAACAGTTGATATAAAACTGGCATGTTTCAACAATACCATCTTGCAACCTATCATGCCACCAAATGATCAGGTTATCTCACCATCATATGAACACATCGAATTTCGAAGCTCACTTGCAGCTTGCTTGCATGAAATATAACATTCACAAATGCTTATATAAACATGTCATGAGAAAAACACTTAAGCAATAATGAAAAACACTCATCATATCAAAGGTTCAAACATGCTTGCCTGGTTCAGAGTAGTCGGAGTCTAGCTCGGCGAAGTTTGCGGCTCTGTCACCCCCTTTGGTATATACGTTATAAAAGAAATCGGATACTAACGTAAACACTGTGAGTGCATAAAAATTGTTCCAAATATTTTTCAAATAAATATGGTAAAAAAACTAGATAGAAAAATAAAGATGACAGAAAAAGAATCAACTGAAAATCATTTTCTGTTTAAAAGTTATTAAGGTTTTAGTCCGGGGACTAATTTGTGATGAAACAGAAACTTTCCAGGGGCTAGTTTAAAAAAAATAGAAAATGTTTCAGTTGGAAAAATGCCAACCCAAAGGGAAAACGTACTTTGCCCAAAGGCGCTTTCAGAAAACATTTCGAATAAAAGAGGAGAGGCTGACGAGGGGTCCCGCATGTCAGGTTTAAAATCATACCGCCGGCTGAAGCAAACGATGATCACCGGCAACGATCGACGGTGATCCAGAGGAGGGCAAGGGTATGGTTGCACTCACGGGACAATTCCGCGTCAGTGGGTGGTGGATTTGGTCGTCGGCGAGCACCACGCCGACGGCGGCTTCCACTCCGGCGGACGGTTGTTTGATCGAGGATGGATCCCTCCGAAGAGAGCTGCAAACGCCAAATTGAAGCGCGGGATAGGGGAGTGGGTGCACTAGGAGGTTTCTCCCCAAGTTTGAGCTAGAGCTATGCAAGGAATCGAGTGAATCAAGCTGGCTACCAGAGCGGGTCGTGGCGGCCGGAGTTGGGGAAGAAGGCCTCCTCGACGTCCTTCTAGCGGCTGGGCGCGGCTCTGGTGAGGTGGAGGAGTGGTGCTTCATCGAAGGCGAGCTCGGGGCCTCTATTTATAGCCGGCCCAAGGCGGTTGCCGATAATGGGATCACTCTGGCGGGCGATTACGGCGAGGCAGTGGTCAGGCTGGAGGTTTAGGTGCCTAGGCACCTTCAGATTGGTTCACTGGTTCCATTCAACAGCTAAGCTTGACCGGATTTGGCCTGCTCCCGTGGCCTCGACGGAACGGAGCTCATGGGCTCGTCAGCGGCAGAGAGCGTTCTACAGCACGCACAAGGAAGAGGATGGCCACGCTGAGGCTCCTGGTGGTGTGGGCGGTGCTGGACGGCGCTGTACTGCAGGGCTGGCCCCTGCTGGTTGCCACGGCGGTTCTGCCACCACGGAAGACGCCGGAGTTGACGTGACACGTCGCCACCAACGCTGGCGACCGGTCAAACAACCATGCGGCGCATTGGATAAGAAGAAGGAGCAGTGAGCAATGATCCAAGGTAGCTACTGGCGAGATTGACGAAGAGCCCTGACGAAAACGACACTGACAACTGAACCCAACACTGAACTTCTAAAACTTGACAGGAACAGTGCATGCCACCTGTTCGACGAAAAGATTTGTGCACGTGGAAAATTTTCCTAGAGCTGAAACTTGGTGAAGTGATCTCTTGATGCATCTGGAGACTACCTGAATTATCTCAGAATTTTTGGAAAGGAAAAAGAATTAAATTCACCAAAAATGGCAAATCTGGTCCAAACTTGCAGCAAGCAAATTTTGAAAAATTTGTGATGTGGACTAGCAGATCTTGATGGATCTAGGTTGAGGACACTAAGGACTAGCCAAAGGAATTTATTTGGAACCAAAACTCAAAGGAAATCTAGTAGTTCCTTTGTAAATCACTAAGGTCCAAATAAATGGCAGAAAAAGATTTTGAGTTTAAAATAAATAGAATTAAAATCTAGGGGAAGTTGAACTTTGTTGGACTTGATGCTTGACTTGACCCAAAGTGGGGAGGTGGGTTTTGGAAGAAAGTTTTCAACATAGGTCATGGCAAGAGAGTAATTTTTGAATGGGGAAGAATAAAATTCATAATTTATAGGAATTTTTTTAATAAAAAGGAATTGTAAAAACCTTCCAAAAATTATTTGTGTTGAGCCAACACAAGATGACAAATCTTCAAGACCAAAAATCAATATTGTGAAGATCTCATGAAATATTTGTCATAAAAAGATTTGAGAAGATGAGCCCCTTTTTAAAAAAAATTGAAGTGACCTTCTTTAAATCAAATAAAGAAGTTGATAGAAATCAAAACCAAAACTTTGGGGTGTTACACCCCAACTGCAGGAAGTACGTCGTCGTAGGTGCCCGCCTCGACGGCAAATAGGAAGGCGAGCTCATCGACTTCCTCCGTGAGAATCGGGATATCTTCGCATGGACCCCTAATTAAGGACATGTCGTGTATCCCGAGAAGTACGCCGAGCACAAACTTCACGTTCGCAAGGACGCCAAGTCTGTCCGTCAACCCCTACGACGATTTTCCGAAGAAAAGAGAAGAACCATTGGTGAAGAGGTCGCCATGCTTTTGGCGGTCGGCTTCATAATGGAAGTGTTTCACACCGAGTGGCTGGCCAATCCAGTCCTCGTCCTGAAGAAGAACAAGACCTGGTGCATGTGTATAGACTACACCAGCCTCAACAAGGCATGTCCCAAGGATCCGTTCGCCCTCCCGCGGATCGACCAAGTCATCGACTCGACCGCCGGGTGCAAGCTCCTGTCCTTCCTGGACGCTTAGTCCGGCTACCACCAGATCAAGCTGGACCCGGCCGACGCCCTGAAGACGTCCTTCATCACGTCCTTTGGGGCGTATTGCTACATCACCATGTCGTTCGGCTTGAAGGACGCCAGTGCCACCTTCCAGCGCTGCATGCAGAAATGCCTGCTGCCGCCACTCGGCCGCAATATCCATGTGTACGTGGACAACATCGTGGTGAAGACCAAGTAGCACCTCACGCACCTCGACGATTTGAACGAAACATTCGCCAACCTCCGCGAATACAAGGTCAAGCTCAACCCAGAAAAATGCGTCTTCGGCGTCCCGACCAGAAAGCTACTCGGCTTCCTCGTCTCGGAACGCGGCATTGAGGCGAACCCGGAGAAAATCAAGGGCATCGAGCGCATGCGCAAGCCTGCTCGGCTGCGCGATGTCCAGAAGTTCACCGGATCACTACTAGGGAAAACCTTATACACAGAAATTTAGCAGTAGCGCGTGTCAAAAATGGGCGCCAGTGCTAAATAGCAGTAGCGTGCGTGCGGAAACCGCGCTACAGATACAACAGTAGCAGTAGCGTGTGCACATGAAAAAACGCTACCACTAATATTCCCATTGCTAAAACGGTAGGCTACGCATAGCAGTAGCGGTCTTGGGAGAACCGCGCTACCGCTAGGACATAAGTAGCAGCGCGTTTCGCTCGGAGAGCGCTACTGCTAATAGAAATAAAATAAAATAAAAAACAAATGGAAAAGTAAATGAAAAAGAAATAAATAGAAAAAGTAGAGAGGAAAAATAAAATGTAGAGGAAAATAAATGAAAAAGCGAAAAAAGGAGAAAGGCGTAGCAGTAGCGTCTGTTCGTAGGAGGCGCTATAGCTAACATAGTTGCAGCGCGTTTCCTAGACCCCCACTGTAGAAACCAAAAAGGAAATAAGAAATATGAAGGAAATTACATAGCTATAGAAGTAGCGCGTTTCGTGAAAATCGCTATAGCTAACTTAGCTATAGCGCGTTTCGTGCAAAGCGCTACCGCTAAGTTTGACTTAACCAAACCCCCCCCCCCCCCCCCCGCCCGGCCACCACTTCTCCCCCAAATCCCTCGCCCCAACCCGCCGCCGTCTGCCCGATTCACCTTCGCCCCACTTCGCCGCTGTCTCCTGCCGACGTCGACGCCCCCGGAGCCACCAGAACCGCGCGCCATCGATGCCACCGGAGTCGCCCCCAACGCCACCGGATCCGCGCGGCCTCATCAACGCCACCGGAGCCGCAGTCGACGCCACTGGATCCTCCCTTGCCACAACTGCCTTCCTCGCCGTCACCAGAGACGCCCCTGCCTCCCTCGCAAACACTGCCTCCCGCGCCACCACCGGAGCCATCCTCTGTAAACCCCCACCCCTCCTCCTCTCTCTCTAAATTATTTAGGTTAATTTAGTTAGGAAAAGAATTTAGATAGGGCTTTGACAGAGACGCCCCTGACTCCCTCGCCACATCTGCCTCCCTCGCCGTAGGAAAAAATTGTATATGCTTAACTAGGGCTTTGATAGAGACGCCCCTGCCTTCCTCGCCACATCTTCCTCCATCTATATTTGGTCTTTGAATTGAGTTTCAGAGAGCATGAGATTTGTCTCGATTTTCTTGAAGTGTCAAACACTAGGAGATACTAATTTGAAGTGGTCATGATATATTAAAAATCCTCAATTGTGTTTGCTCATTGATCATAATCGACATTGAAGTGGTTCGATTATGCCCAAGTGGCCTTTTGTTGTTTCCAGGGAATGAAGCCGAGTGGCCTATGTTTTGCCGTAATGTTGATTCATTTCCGTTCCGGCAAAATTCAGGTTCTCGATTTGTCCACTTTTTAGCAAAGGTCATGCCAAAATTTTCCATGAATTTCGGCATGACTTGAGCTACAAACTAGGACATATCGAGTGCCTGGGATTTGCCACACCAGGAAGGAGTCAATGTTCCTGCAAAACAATAGGCCTTTTTTATGTCATTATTCATTTTATTAGGTCTAGAATTAATTGACTAGATTTAATCTTAGGAAACATGGCTAGCAACGATGAAGGACAGAGTTCTGGTGATTGCGACGACGTTTACCGGGCGGTAGACGAATTTTTGAGCATTGCCGATGAGACTAAGATCGGCGCTGAGACTGAGACCGGTGCTGAGACAGAGACCGGCGCTGAGACTCAGACCGGCATCGAGACCGGTGCTGAGACTGAGACCAGCGCTGCCTCGGCGAGCAGAGCCGGTGTAGAACCGAAAGCAAAGAGGCAACGGCCTCCTAACAAACTCAGGTCTACTAGACTGGTGGTCACGGAGGTGGACAATGGCAATTTTGAGCCAAAGGCGCCCGAGGAAGCGCGTCGATGCTACGGCAATCAAATAGGCTGCATCGTACAGACTACCGCCACCATCAACGATGAGAAACTACAGAAGATAGAAAAATGAGGAGCTCCCTCCTAAAGAAGTTTTACCAGATATTCTTGTCTCCGGGCCAGAATGAGAAGGATTATGAAGATCCATATGAGGACCCGGCAATGAAAAAGGTAAACAAACATGCCATGACCAAGTTTAGCGACGCGTTGGCCGCCTGGAAAAATCGAGTGAAAGCAAAGGTCATCGACAAGTAGGAACCCTACTCCGAGATTGTAAAGGATAATCCTACAATCACGGAAGAGTAGTTTCAAATATTCAAGGAGGCTTGTGAGGCCGAAGCTGCCAAAAAAAGTCTAAGTAGATGAAGGGGCTTCAAGAGAGGAACATTGGGAGCCACCACCTCGGAAGCCGTGGTTACGGCGGAAAGAGGTCCAAATGGGCCAAGGAGGACATGGAAGCCGCGAGTCCGGGTATCCCAGACCCCTTGGCGGATTTCACCGTCCCGCGGGAGCGTGACGTCCTTAGGGCCCGGCACCGTTGGGACCCAGTGAAGAAGGTTTACGAGACAAAACCGGTCATTACGGAGTTCATGAGACTGATGGTAATTTTAGTTTCTGATCAATTCGACTGCACACGTTAGTCATATTTGTAAATGATCCTTGTGCCTTTTGCAGAGAGAGTAGCACCGGATTGCGGCCGAAAGCGACTCGCCGTCTGAGGCATTGGCGAGGCCCAAGTGGGACACTCCATTCAACCCGGCATTGAACATATTGAAACGACAACCGGTGGATACTCGATCGTCGTATGGACGAGTGCATGGTATCGGAGATGGCGCCACATGGAAGAAGTACTACCCTGAGACCATGGAGGAGAGAAAGGAAAGACGGAGGTTAACTGAAGAAAACATCGACAAGAAGGTTGAGATTGCGGTTGAGAAGAAATCATCTCAGACAGCCGCAACAGCGGTAGCTGCCGCAAAACAGGTGGTTGCAGACTTGTCTACTTCCTTGGTGACGGGCGTTTTCACTTGGACAAGGCAAAATCCAGAAAAAAATGCAGAGGACTTTCCCCTTGCTGACTTCTTGGGGAGCAGCTCGACTAGCGTCGCACCAGCACCGGCTCCCGCACCGGACGTGCTCGGTGGTGCTTCGTCTTTGGCTGAGCTCGACGCCCTCACGGTATCTGTCACACCGGCCCCCTTCAATATAAATGTATAATCTCCCCTTTTCATTGCCTTTCGGATGTCTCACGTCGCAGACTTTTCTTTGCAGGCCGACGAAACCCCGTGCACCATATTGTACACCATCGGCGACCAGAAGGTGGACGTGGGGAAGGCGACGATAATGGAGCCGAAGGAACCATTGTTCCACTGTCGGCCGATCCCCCTGAACGTCTTCAAGGTTTCCGTGGCCAGTGTCAAACCGGGGCACGAGAATTTGCCTCCTCCAATACTAGTGGGGGATGACGACGAGACATCGTGGCGGCTTGGTGATTGTTGCAATGGGTGGGTCCTGTTGTGGCCAAAGAGTCTACTTCGTCTGGAGGCGGCCGGGAGCACACCCACGAGCACGCAGCCTCAGCAAGGTATGAACATCAACACCCCACCAACCCAATTAGAATCGGGTGTCGGGTTGGGTGATAGAGGACGGAGTAAGGAGGAGGCTCCATTAGTCGCTGATGATGTTGCCATGGATGAGGATGAGGACGACGATGGCGCTGAAAAGTATGTCTATACTGGCGCCTCTTTAGGGTTTGAGCGTCATGAGTCGGTGCCTGAATTACCGTCTCAACGTATTATGGACGACTGTCGGTGTCAAAACCGGTGGATCTCGAGTAGGGGGTCCCGAACTGTGCGTCTAGGTCGGATGGTAACAGAAGGCAGGGGACACGATGTTTTACCCAGGTTTGGGCCCTCTTGATGGAGGTAAAACCCTACGTCCTGCTTGATTAATATTGATGATATGGGTAGTACAAGAGTAGATCTACCACGAGATCGGAGAGGCTAAACCCTAGAAGCTAGCCTATGGTATGATTGTATGTTTTTGTTGTTGTCCTACGGACTAAAACCCTTCGGTTTATATAGACACCGGAGAGGGTTAGGGTTACACAAGGTCGGTTACAAAGGACGAGATATCCATATCCGTATTTCCTAGCTTGCCTTCCACGCCAAGTAGAGTCCTATCCGGACATGAGGCGAAGTCTCCAATCTTGTATCTTCATTGTCTAACAGTCCGGACAATGGAGACAATCCGGCTGTCCGGAGACCCCCTAATCCAGGACTCCCTCAGTAGCCCCTGAACCAGGCTTCAATGACGATGAGTCTGGCACGCAGTATTGTCTTCGGCATTGCAAGGCGGGTTCCTTCTCCGAATACATCACAGAAGAATTTGAATACGAGGATAGTGTCCGACCCTGCAAAATAAGTTCCACATACCACCGTAGAGAGAATAATATTTGCGCAGATCTAATTTGCTGGCTTGTTTTGGCAGCATGAAGTTATGTGATGGCCCGGTGATTATTCGAACCGTTTTTCTTCAACCAGCTCCACACATAACGCGAGGCGGTTTCTTGACACGTCTTGTCAAAGCAGAGATCGTGTTCCCCCAATTACGGGATTCTCATTAATACGGTCGTGGGTAACCCAACCGTGTCTAGGACTCCTAGATTATAAGCAAGTCCCAAACGGCTACGGAGAGGACGCTTGATATTCATCCTCTTTATAAAGGGACAAGGTTTTCGCTTTTTCCCTCTCGTGCTCAATCGAACCCCTCCCCCGCCTCGAGTTCTAACACCCTAAGCCCAGGTCAGGTGCTCCGGATCTTCAATCATGTACGGATCTAGCCTTCAAGGCCGATGGATGCCCTCCTCTGTTACGGAAGAGGATATCAAGAAGTTGAGGGAGGCCAGATACCTGACCGCCTTGGTTTCGCATCGGCTGCCTGCTCGAGGCCAGGTCGTCCCTACTCCCGAACCCAACGAGAACGTCATGTTCGTCTTCCACTTCCTCTGAGGCCTAGGCCTCACTCTGGATCCCTTCGTCAGGGGTTTGATGTTCTATTACGGGCTAGATTTCCACGATCTAGCTCCGGACTCCTTTCTCCACATCTCGACATTTATTATCATGTGTGAGGCCTTCCTCCGCATTACCCCTCAGTTCATCCTGTGGCTCAAGATCTTTGAAGTGAAGTCGAAGATGATCGAGGGGCAACATGCAGCGTGCAGAGGCGCATCAATAGGCAAGATGGTAGGAGCTCCATGGCCGAAAGGTTCCTTTCCAGAGGTGTCCGAATTATGGCAACGGGATTGGTTTTACGTCACGGCTCCCAGAAGTGCCAAGTGGGCGGCTGCCCCCGCCTTCCGCTCGGGCCCCCCACTACAACTAATTTCATGGATTAGCAGAGGTCTGAGCTAGTGTCCAGCCAAGGATGTGCCTATACTGCAAAGCCGCATTCAAGATCTCTTGGAGGGAGATTTTAATTTGGTTGTGGTAATGCAAGTTATGTTGGTTCGTCAAGTCCAGCCTTGCAAACGCCGGCCCCTTCGCTTGTGGGAGTTCAACCCAGAAGGACCGCGTTCCATTCAATGTTTCCTCGGCCTGACGCACGAGGAGATGTACAAGTCATTCTTCGGACCTCAAATAGAGTGTCCAGATACTACCGAGGACGTGGGCCTGAGCAGTAACCGCGCCACCGAACAAGTAAGAAATCCTCTAGCCGAACACACCGTCTTTTATTCATCATGAAGTTATTTCTGAGAGTTCTCTCTTTGACCAGGACTGGCTAACAAAGGCGAAGATGATTCGGTGTTTGGCCCCCCTCCCTGAAGGTTTGGAAAATCCGGTATTGGAAAAGATGCTCGAGCTCGCACCTTGCCCGGAGCCCTCGAAGGAAGATACAGGGGGAAATAATACGGGAAGACGCGGGCCCCCATTGCTGCCAGTTCCAACCGAGGGAATGAGCACCTCCATGAAGGAGGATTACCGGGGGAGGAAAAGGACTGCTTCTGAGGATCCGAAGGCCGAGGCCTCCAAATGGGATAAGAAGTCTCCAACAGAGGGTCCTGCCTCGGGGGGTTCTCTTTCCGCACAAAGTCCGTGGGGGGATCAGCCCTCCAACGAGTCATAAGTGATCCAAAAAATACTTTAATAGTGAAGGTATACTATCTTTCTTCTGAGAAAATGACCGCCGCATATATCTTGTAGTTTGGGCCTTAGCCCCTCTCAGCTGAGCTCGTCTTCGGGGGATCTTCTTCCGGAGATGATGGAGAGCGAAATGCCTCCCCCGGACTCCTCCGCTCAAGAAGCTCGATGTCGGCGTCTCTGGATCCGGTGAGACCAGAAGATAATCCCATAGACCCCCGAAGTCCCCAGCGTCCGGCTCTCGAAGAGAGCAAACAAAAGAGTCCGGCACCGTCAGGTATGCGTTCGGACGTTCTGACGGAACTGGTGGGGCGAGCGGCCATCTCAGAAGAACACCGTACACTGATGGGTACGGTGATGGAGAGAATTTCGTCCGCCGAAAGCAGATTACATGAAGCCTTTATGAGTCTACTGACAGGCTTTGAGGTACGTGAGATAATATGTGATAGTATCGGACATGTTAGGTGTGCCCTCTGTAGATCGTAGCCCCTGAGACTCTGGTTGTCATCGAGAACGGCGGCGAACAGAGGATCATAGTCCCAGGCAATAACCAGACTACCTTTATGTGCAGGTGGAAGCTTCGGTGGCTAGCCATACTAGTGAGTTTGCCGAATTAAAACGACAACTGGATGCGGCAGACACCGACATCGAGCTTGTTAACAAGAGGCTTGATGAGGCACAGGGTAAGTGTTATTTTCTGGTGAATGCCATGTAGTAAGAGCAGCATGATGCCAGTATCTTTAATATGTTGTGACTCCAGATGGAGCTGCCACCGTGTTAACCTTGCGGGCAGAACATGCACGAGCCAAGGAACAAGCGAGGATTAGTAATGCGGTTGCTTTGAAGGCGGCCGAAGAGTTGAAAGCCGAGAAGGCCGCACATTGCGAGAGCAAAGAGAAGTTGGCCAAGACGGCCATAGATTTAAAAGACACTGCCGACCGTTGCCGGCTCCTTGAGAAAGAAACCGAGCGAAGGCAACGGACCTTGAGAAGGCCACGATGGCGGACAAAGACACCCGCTCTGCTATGAGAGCGAAGAAGGAGGAGCTGCGGGAAGCTGGGGATATTGCGGCTGGGAAGCCCTTCATGATACACAGGAAGTTTGGAGATCCACGATATGCCCCTCTGGATCGGATGTGGAGTTCGGCAGATGCATATATGGACTTGGCGGCGAGCGCTGCCGATGCGGCCAAGTACTTCCAAGGTCAAACAGATCATGAGGTGGACAAGTTGTTCTGGTCGCAATTCAATGTTCCAGAGTGTCCGCGTCCATTGACTAATCAGCTAGACGAATGGGCCGAACTAAATAGGTTGTTCGGACTCGCCATGAGGTCTGTCGTGGACTCGCCATGAGGTCTGTCGTGGATCAGCTATGGGGCGAACTAAATAGGTTGTCCGGATTCGCCAAAGCCAAACAGCTATTTCAGCTTAGTGCAGCAGTTCCTTGGTGCGGTGCCGCGCATTAATGCGATGAAGAGGTCGGCGTGCATAGAAGGCTCGTGGATGGCCCTTGCCCGTGTTAAAGCATACTGGGCGGAGATGGACGCTACCACTGTTGCGGCGCAGGGTTCGACCATAGGCCGAGTGGCTGCCGAGCACTATTTCGAGGAGGTTCTCGAGGGTGCTCGTTTGATAGAGGCCCAGTGCTCGAAGAATATTATGTTTGAGTGATATGTGTACCCATTGTAAACACAATGTTTTTACGAAATTTTATAAGGCTGTGTTTATCCTTTTGCCTGAAAGTAATATGATGCCTCTTGTGCGGCCGTTTATGTATACATGTGTATAACCTGAAAGATTGCAGTCGCCGGCTTCAGCCCCCACGCATATAATGCGGAGGTGCTTGCAAAATCGCGTGTTCACACTTAACCCAACGTCTTGGTCCTATTAAGGAGGTGATAGTGCAGCGAACGAAGCAACCGGACTATAATGCTTTAACACTTTCACTTAGCCATAGGAGTTTGACAGTGGGGCTACTAGATAGCCCCTGGTGGCTCCGCACTCTCCCGATCTCGGGGTGCGTACATGCCTGGCCGAAAAACGGCCCTTCGTTAAAGCGGAGGAATTCTAACATTCCGATAGGTCATCAAGTGGTTGACCAGTCTCACGCTATATCATGACAGTCAGTTTTCGGCTTTCTCTACTGAGGTGCTCGTCCGGATGAACCATGGCACAATCGCAGTAGTTCTCCTGGTGCTGCCTAAGCCGATAAAGCAGAACGTAAGGCACCAAAACACAGGAGCCGGGCAAACCCAACATTTGACCAAATACAATGATTCGGAGCTGATGCATATAAGGCCAAACTCGCGACGCCGAACACTTCTTAAGGTATTCGGTCTTTATGGTATAAACCGGGCCTAAATAGTGCCCTTTGTAAGAATCCCCTTGTATCCAGGTACGTGCATTATTCTGACGTGGCAACATGCCAAGACGTCAGCATCCTTCTCAATTGTGCTGAGAATTCAGTGGATGTGTATCAACAAGAGACAGTAAAAGAGGTTTACGTAGGGTCTTAATCTAAAAATAATCCTTGGAGCGGGTCCCTGCTGCACGTCTGCGCCTGTGTCTCTATTGTGCTGTATCCTAGATGGGTGTAGCACGATGGTTATCTGTAAAAGAGAGGAACTTAGGTGAAAAAGTTGTCGTGTAAAAAGTTGGTTTTTTAAAAAACCATGTATAACTAGAAATGAGTAGAAATTGCCACTTGTCTGCGCGCGTTCAACCCCTTGTATTTGTAATAGGGGTGTGGCCATCAATCCAGTACAAATTACATATAGCAGCGTCGGGCTCGTCTAACCGCGTTCGTGGTCTTGACGACCTATCAAATGCTTTAGTTGGTGACGCCGTTTTTAGTGTGCGGCTGCCAAGGCAGTCGCATTCTCTTCGGCGCGCAAAGATCGCTTAATACTTCCGTTCACTGTAATGATGCCATGTGGACTGGGCATCTTGAGTGTGAGGGAAACATAATGCGGTATTGCATTAAAGTGAGCAAAAGCTTCGCCTCCAAGTAGTGCTTGATAACCGCATTGGAACAAAGCAATGTGGAAGGTTAAATGTTCGCTACGGGAGTTATCAGGGAAGACGAATATAACATTTAGTAGCAGGGAGCCCGCGCAGCGAGTCCCTGGGCCTGGCGTTACTCCTTTAAAGATAGTGTTGCTATGGAAAATTTTCGTTGGGTCTATCCCCATTTCGCGGATTGTATCCTGGTATATCGGGTTTAAACTGCTACCACCATCCATCAGGACTCGTGCAAAGTGGTATCCGTCAATTAATGGGTCGAATACCAGGGGAGCCCATCCTGCCCGCCGGATACTTGCTGAGTAATCACGATGGTCGAAAGTGACCGGTTGAGACGACCAGTGGCAGGGTTTCGTGGTGATAGGCCCTTGGGCATATTTATCTGGGAGGGCCGCTTTGCTTCCCTTGATCACGTGTAATACATTGACTGTTTTGACTTCTGATGGGAACTTTTTTTGTTCCCAAGTGTCTTGCTTGAGAGGCTCATCCTCATCTTCGCTTGGTGTATCATCCCCCTTGTGTATGGTGTTGAGCTTGCCGGACTGCTTCAAGACCCAACATTCTCTGTGGGAATGATTAGCGGGTTTACCAGGGGTGCTATGGATCTGACATACTTGGTCCAGAATTTTGTTCAGGCTGGACAGTTCATCTCTAGCGCCATTAAAGGGCGGCTTTTGCTGACCTGGCCGAGAGCTTCGGAATCCGGCGTGTACCGCCATGCTCTTCGGGTTGTTTTCTTTATTCCGACGCTTATTATTTTTGCTGCGTCGGGATTTCCCGTTTTCATCTCTAACTTCGGATGTGCTTGGGTCACTGGTGCTGCATCTGGCTAGCCAGCTGTCCTCACCCGCGCAAAAGCCGGTCATGAGGCTTGTTAATGCTACCATTGTTCTCGGCTTTTCTTGGCCGAGGTGTCTGGAAAGCCATTCGTCGCGGACGCTATGCTTAAAAGCTGCCAAGGCTTCGGTGTCCGGGCAGTCAACTATTTGGTTCTTCTTAATAAGAAACCTGTTCCAAAGCTTTCGGGCTAACTCTCCGGGCTGTTGAGTTATATGACTCAAATCGTCCGCATCCGCGGATCGGACATAAGTCCCTTGAAAATTTGCCCGAAAAGTGTCTTCAAGCTCTTCCCAGCTTCCAATGGAGTTTTCGTGGAGGCTTTTAAGCCAGTGCCGAGCTGGCCATTTGAGCTTGAGGGGTAAGTACTTGATAGCATGGAGATCATCTCCTCGAGCCATATGGATATGGAGGATGTAGTCCTCAATCCAGACCCCTGGGTCTGTTGTTCCATCGTATGCTTCTATGTTTACGGGTTTGAATCCCTCTAGGAATTCATGGTCCAGCACCTCATTGGTGAGATATAGGGGGTGTGCGGCACCCCTGTATCTGGGTGTACCGCGTTGTTCTGATGTTTGTTGTGTTACATCATATGCTGGGGCGCGCTAGCGTGGTCCATAGATGGATCTGGTTGCGCCGTCCTTTTGGTGCGAGCCCTCGTGTGGATCGCTTATTGGCTTGTGAGTTGAGTTGTTTGCCGCTCCATGTTGGCCGTGAGGTCGTCTATCCGGCCAGGTGGCTGTTTTGATCACCTCGCGGTGGCAACAAGCCTTTGACGGGCATTCTGCTGCTCCGGGTGCCTGTCCGGCGTTATGTCATCCGGGCTATTATCTTTGACAGAATTGGTTTGTTCGGTTTGATTCTCTGTATTGCCGTGGTCTGGCAGTGGTTCGCCCTGCTCCAACGCTGGGTCTGTATGATCATTATTTCTGCCGAGGCAGGATTTGGGGCGGCGCTTACGCCGCCGCTTTGACTGCTTCTTGAGGGGACAAGCCTTCATTGCGTCCTTCCATTCCTCGTCGTCGTCTTCTTTTGGTGTGTCCACCATGTATACGTCATATGATGAGGTGGACGTCTAGTGCCCTATGGGTGGTGGTTCCTCTTCGCCTCCCGCATCGTCATCCATACCGTTGATGTTTTCGGAGTCGAAGTCGAGCATGTCGGTTAAGTCATCGACAGTGGCTACTAGGTGGGTGGTGGGTGGGCCTCGAATTTGTTCATCGTCCGCATCCCAATCCTGCCGGACATAGTTTGGCCAGGATTCTCCTAACAATGAGAGAGAACTTAATGAGTTCAGTATGTCGCCAAAGGGCGACTGCTAAAAAATATCCACGGAGGTAAACTCCATGATCGGCGCCCAATCGGATTCGATAGGAACGGGCGCAAGCGGTTTGGAGTCCATGGCCGGAGAAGGATCCGGCAGTTTAACAACACAGCTCTCATGCAAGGCAAGGTCGATGTTCAACTCGATCGCCGCTGAGGTTAAGGCCTCCGTGGCGGGGTCCATGCACCCGTCCGCGGAAGGCGCGACTGGCTCCGAATTGAGGGTCGGAGCGGCTGCCGGTGCGATCTCCTTAACAATGTCCAATGGGAGAGCTAAGTGATGCTCATCGTGACCGCATGGCGCACAAGGCAGAGGCTCGAATCTGTCGAAGATCAAATCTCCACGGAAATCGGCCGTGTAGTTTAAGCTTCCAAACCTGACCAGGTGGCCAGGGGCGTAACTTTCCATCTGCTCCAGATGGACAAGCGAATTGGCCCGTAGTGCAAAGCCGCTGAGCACGAAGATCTGTCCGGGGAGAAAAGTCTCACCCTGGACCGCATCGCTATCGATGATAGTAGGAGCCATCAAGCCTAACGGCGACGACACAGAGGAACTCTCAATGAAAGCACGAATGTTAGTGTCAAAACCGGCGGATCTTGGGTAGGGGGTCCCGAACTGTTCGTCTTGGCCGGATGGTAACAGGAGGCAGGGGACACGATGTTTTACCCAGGTTCGGGCCCTCTTGATGGAGGTAAAACCCTACGTCCTACTTGATTAATATTGATGATATGGGTAGTACAAGAGTAGATCTACCACGAGATCGGAGAGACTAAACCCTAGAAGCTAGCCTATGGTATGATTGTATGTTGTCGTTGTTGTCCTATGGACTAAAATCCTTCGGTTTATATAGACACCGGAGAGGGTTAGGGTTACACAAGGTCGGTTACAAAGGAGGAGATATCCATATCCATATTGCCTAGCTTGCCTTCCACGCCAAGTAGAGTCCTATCCGGACACGAGACGAAGTCTTCAATCTTGTATCTTCATAGTCTAACAGTCTGGCCAATGGAGACAGTCCGGTTGTCCGGAGACCCCCTAATCCAGGACTCCCTCAATGACCTTCCGGTAGTAAAGAAGTCTAGGAAGAGAGCGAGGAAAGGAAAAAAAGTTGATTCTATGATCCAGCCGCCTCAACAGCCTCGGCTTCAGGACCGTATAGGTATCCCAGAAGCGGATAAATGGCATATCTTCGGTCAACCAATCCTACCTGCAACAGCGCTACGGGTCAGATTCGGCGATCTAAGGAGACTTCATGATGATGTGCTGCAGGTAGAGAAAGGCATCATTGCCTCGAAAGATCCAGGATACCCACTCTACGTAGTTAACGTTCCGCGGCAAATGTCGTACGTTGACAGCTTCCCCGCGGATAAGTTCTTCCTCCAATTCGAATACATATTCGACATGCTTCATGTGAAGAAGGTGGATTTTACGTTTGTCCGCCTTTATGCCTTGCACATGAACTACATCATCGGGGTTGAGCAGATATCTCATATCTGTGTCACTGACCCGTACTACATGCACGAGGGCTTCTTGGGAGTCTGCGCAAAGCACCATGAATACGCGAGGGATTACATCGTCACTTTCATGCTCGCAAATAAGCACAAGGAGGCGATTCTCGTGCCTTATCATCCCGTGTAAGTCATCCCCGCTGCTATCCTTCCTTCGATTTCAATCATTCATTTGCACGGTGGAGGCTAATTAATTTGAGGTGTACTTATTTTGCGCAGCAGCGGGCGCACCGTCCTCATCATCCTCTACCACCGATTCTCCCGCGCTCTTTACTTGGACTCGTCAAAGAACATTCACAAAAAGGATTACACCCACATCAAGGATGTTCTCGACAGTGCTATGTTTTACTACCAAGCAAGGGGTGGAGAGGTCAGGGACAAGAAGAGAAGGGGCGGCAGGTTTGCCTTCGGCCATAAGACCGACTTCTGCTGCATCCAGCAACCGAACGATTCTCTTAATGATGGATTCTATGTCCTACATCACATGCTGGAGTACAGACGGGATCACCAGAACCTTTGCATGTCACCTAGATCCGGCGATGCCCATATTCTGCAATGGGCAAAGGACATAGGAGATATCGAGGATCATCAACTTCGAGCTGAGTTCTATAACATCCAGCGTGAACTTGCCCAAATCATCATGAAGGAGGTCGTCGGAAAAAGAAGGATGTTCTACGGAGAAGGACAAATGTCGCGAGAAGATGTCCGAACATGGATAGCCTCTCAGCGTCTCGACATGAAGCCTTTCACTAAGCTCGAGGACAATCTCCCTGACTTGGATGGATGGAACGACATGTTGGAGTGATTGTCGATATATGACAATGTG
This sequence comes from Triticum aestivum, assembly GCF_018294505.1. Lineage (NCBI taxonomy): Eukaryota > Viridiplantae > Streptophyta > Magnoliopsida > Poales > Poaceae > Triticum > Triticum aestivum. The sequence continues at coordinate 611,107,645 of NC_057812.1, forward strand.
TCCGTTTAGTCCATACTTTCTGTATGACAAAACTTTGAGTTATGCACGGTGAAACTTTATTTGTGATGTAATTAAACCGTCCTCCTCCTCGACTACCAAAAATCACTCTAGTTAGGGCATTTTGGGTACGATGAACTTTGTTATTTATGCTTATGATATGTTGTTTCTATTTTTGCCATGTCTGTCTCTTTCTGTTGCTCAACTATATATGTTGCCTATCATCGACTCATGTGATGATGCAGGTGCATAGATCATAGATGGCGAAGAAGTGCTACGCCAGGAGTATATATACGACAAGTGGCCGGAGTGTCAGGCCCAGGTGTACCGGCTTCCGATTTCCGAGCGACGGGCAGTAGTTAGTTTAGGTTCACGCTAATGCGAGAGAGGGATACGAACTCATGTACTCAAAGTGATAGCTCTTCTCGTGTATATCATTGTTTAGATGGATGACGATGTATTTGCAAGTAATCGAGACTTGTATCGCTATTTTCGAGATGATGATGAGAGACCACTTTGTGTTGGATGATGATTATGATGATGACATGATTTGATGAGACTAATTGTATGTATATGCTATGATTACATTTGTATGTGTATGATATGCTAAAGATTATTGTATAAAGCCTATTCAAATACAAAACAAATATGCAGCGAAAAAAACTAATAAAACTAGTAGTAGCGAGGGGGGGAATTTAGCAGCAGCGCCGCCTTACCAGTAGCACTTCCCAGTAAACAGCGCTGCAGATAATATTAGCAGCGCCCTTTTCTAAAAAGCGCTACAGCTATTCATGTATAGCAGTAGCGTGGGACAACAGGCGCTACTGCTATACGTTAGCTGTAGCACCTTATTAGTAGCGCCGGTCCCCGCGCTACTGAGAGGCCCAAAACAAACGTTGCTGCTAGGCTTTTCCCTAGTAGTGGATGATTGGCCTCGATCAGCCGGTTTCTAAGCTGGCTGGGCGAGATGGCGCTACCCCTGTACCAGCTGATGAAGAAGACGAGCCCGTTCAAATGGAACGGCAAGGCAGACGAGGCCTTCCAAGACCTCAAGTGCATGCTCTCCACCGCACCAGTCCTGGCCGCGCCGACCGACAAGGAGCCGTTGCTGCTCTACATAGCCGTGACCTCGTGGGCAGTCAGCACAATGCTGATGGTCGACCGACCAGAGAAGGGAAAGATCCAAGCCGTCCAGCGCCCAGTCTACTACCTGAGCGAGGTTCTCTCCAACTCCAAGCTGAACTACCCGCACTACCAGAAGATGTGTTACGGCGTGTACCACACCGCCAATAAGCTGAAGCAGTATTTCCAAGAGCATGTTGTCAGTGTGGTCAGCACGACGCCTATCGAAGAAATCATCGGGTGCCGGGATGCCTCTGGCCGGGTTTCTAAGTGGGCGATCCAGCTAGCCGGCCACACCATTCTCCACGAACCCCGCACCACGATCAAGTCTCAAGCCCTGGTCGATTTCCTCGTCGGCAGGACCGAGACCTAGTACTTGCCGCCGCCTCCTGACTCGACGCATTGGCGCATGCACTTCGACGGGTCCAAGATGCGACTCGGTTTGGGGGCCGGCATCGTACTGTCGTCCAACAACGTCACCACCTCCAACAACGTCGCCGAGTACGAAGCCCTTGTGCACGGCCTCTGGCTTGCCAAGGAACTCGGCATCCGGCACATCCTGTGCTACGGCGACTCAGACCTAGAGGTGCAGTAGTGCTTTGGCGAATGGGACGCCCGCGACTCCAACATGGCAAGCTACCGCTTCCTCGTACAGAAGCTGTCCGGATCCTTCGAGGGCTATGAGTTCCTCCACGTCCCATGCACGGAAAACGAAGCAGCCGACACGCTCGCCAAGATCGCCTCGTCTCGACAAGCCATCCCGTCCGACATCTCCCTCGAGCACCTGCGCAAGCCGTCCATCAAGCCATCACCGGACTCCGAGTCCATCCATGTCCCAGACTACCCGGCCGGACCTCAACCCGGCCCGGGGACTGCCGAACCCGGCCCGGGGACTGCTCAACCCGGCCCGGGGGCTGCTCAGCTCGACCCGGCCACCATCGTCCCAGACCCGGCCGTCGCCATACCTGACCCGAGGGCTGTTCAACCCGGCTCGGGGGCTGCCGACTCGGAACCCAACCTGGTGGCTGTCTTCTCTATGGTTATGGCTCCATCTTAGGCCCTCCCAATATTAGAATTTTTGGAGAACGGGGTTCTCCCCATGGACGAGACCAAACTCGGCAAGTGCAACCCCGGGCGTCTGCCTACAGTATCATCAACAACGAGCTCGTCAAGCGCAGCTCCACCAGTGTGTTCCAGCACTGCGTCGAGCAGGAACAGGGCATCGACATCCTCCGCGACATACACCAGGGCGAGTGCGGGCACCACGCCGCGTCACGATCCCTGGTGGCCAAGGAATTCCACCACAGTTTCTACTGGCCCACGGCCCTCCAAGATGCCGAGTCGCTCATCCTCAAGTGTGAGGGATGCCAGCCCTTCAGCAAACGCAGCCACCAGCCGGCGTCAGCACTCCGCACCATACCGATCGCCTGGCCCTTTGCGGTCTAGGGACTCGACATGGTGGGACCCTTCAAAACCGCTCGAGGCGGCATGACGCACTTGCTGGTGGAAGTGGACAAATTCAACAAGTGGATCGAGGTAAGACCAATAAAGAAACTGGACCGGCCAATAGCCGTCTAGTTCACCAAGGACATAGCGGTGCGCTACAGCATGCCGAACAGCATCATCACCGACAACGGCACCAACTTCGCCAAGGGCACACTCGAACAATATTGCTCCGTCTCCGGCATCCCCCTCGACCTGGCCTCCGTTGCGCATCCGCAGTCCAACGGGAAGGTCGAGCGGGCCAATGGACTCATCCTGTCCGGCATCAAGCCACGACTCGTCGAGCCACTCATCCGCTCACCCGGTAGCTGGCTTGATGAGTTGCCAGCCGTTCTCTGGAGTCTACGCACCACATCAAATTGATCGACCTGGTTCACCCTGTTCTTCCTCGTCTACGGAGCCGAAGCCGTCATCCCGACCGACGTCGAGTTTGACTCGCCGCACATTGCGATGTACACCGAAACCGAAGCCAGAGAAGCTCGCGAAGATGGCGTCAACCTGCTCGAAGAAACACGCCTCCTCGCACTCAGTCGCTCGGCCATCTACCAGCAAGGCATGAGGCATTACCACAGAAAGAAGCTCAAACCCCTTGCATTCCGCGAGGCCGACCTTGTCCTCCGACTCGTCCAAGAGCAGGCAGGCCAGCACAAGCAGTCCCCTCCATGGGAGGGCCCATTTCATCGTGAGCAGGGCCTTGCGCGACCACAACACCTACTACCTCATCGACGCACGCAAGTCAAGGAAGCGCAAGAAGGACACCGTTGATGAAGAAACGACCCGGCCGTGGAACGCGGAACTCCTTCGCCCGTTTTACAGTTAGCCGCACGAGCATATGTATCGTTGCCTTTTGTAAACGCATGATACTACGGGGTCCTCGAACAAGACTCGGGGGCTGCCTTTGGTCGACCAATTTATTATGTCCTATTTTCTTTGCATCACTATACCACTTAACCCGGCAACCGGTCCGACTCGCTTGACCTGGGGGCTCGGGGGCTGGCCGGCTCGGTCGCCACCCCGCCGCCTTACTTGGTGATTCCTGATATAGTTAGGATGTCGCGGTCCCCCACTTCGCCATAAAGCCATAGATCTAGCTTTGGCAGTCGGCTGGCAAGCACAATGGGCCAAAGCTCCTTTACGCTTCATACACTAAGTCAAAGGCTATCGGGTCGATCAACCCGGCCCGCCATTCATCGAATGAACAGCCGCACGACCGGCTTCGTCGGATTGCCCCCAGCCGACCTAGTCGGTGTTTCGCTCGCGCTCAACATTTTGAGGGACCCAAGTCCTACGCGCTCCTCTCAAAGAACCGAACTCCTTGTCACGGACCGGAGCCTCCGCCGTCTGACTTGCAGGGGGGAGGTTTGAGAAAGGAAAAAAGCATGAAATTGGTCCAAACGACATTTACACAAATATTTAAGGAAAGGCCCACGGCCCGAGTTCATTACACCCTAAAAACCCCCTGTGGGTGGGTGGACCTGCTATTTAACAAATTTTACAAAGTGTCTCAGGCATCTCCAGCGCCACGTTGCGACGTCGACGGCTCTCCCCTGGCAGCCTCCAGGTCCAGCGAGGCGCCGGTGTCCTCCTCAGCACCAGCGTCGCGGTAGACGACCGTCTCCTACGAGCTCCCCTCCGGATCGTGGAGGAGCAAGCCGTAGTCTTCACCATCCACGGCCCTGCCATCTTCCGTCCTCTCTGGATGGAAATCATCGTGGGAGGCGAACTCGGCGATGTAGCTGGCCCGGGAGGCAATCCGGCCGGCTTGCTCCTGCAAGTGCTGCTCCGAACCGGCCCGCTGGCCCATCAACGCGTCCAGCTGCAGGTCCAGATGCCAGGACAACGCGAACTGAAGCGCCATCTCAGGACCAGCACGAGCGGCGGAGACGCGCCACTTGCCAAGCCTGTCCGGCCCCATCTCCAACCAACGCGCCAGGCGCGAGAAGCTGCTCGGTTCGACGGAGCCCGGCCATAGGGCCACCGTCATCGCGGTGCTGGCCTGGGACATCCGCCCTAGCTACGCTCCCAAGACCTGCAGGTGGGCCTCAGCAGCGGTGATGATCTCCGGGAAGGTCCAGACCACCCGCGGATCCGTCCTGGACCCAACGACCCCGGTCGGGCCGCGCTGATGGCGGACGGCTTACTCCGCCAGCCGCTGCGTCTCCGGGAAGGCCCCTACCGCAAAGGAAGAAGCAAGTTAGAAGAAGAACAACAAGGAAGAAAGGCCGGACCCGGCGAACGACAAAAAAAGCACTTACTGGAGAAGGACTCCTCCAGGTGATGCGCTTCAAGCAACATACCACACCGCTCCCTTTGATGGCGCCATCGCGCTCCTTGATCACCTGCTCTAGGTCGGCCGGCTTGGCAAGGGCCGCCTTCAGCTCGGCGTCCTTGTCTTCAGCCGCCTTCTTGGCCGCCTCGTGGCGACGGGCCTTGTCTTGACAGGCCCCCTCAGCCGTGGTGACCTGCTCCCACAGGCGATCCACCTCGGCCTGAAGTCGGCCCTTGTCGTCGGCCAGCTAGCCGCGCTGCTGTTCCACCTCCGCCTGGGCCTGCTGCGCCTCCGCCACCTTGGTGGCTTCCACCTTAAGGTGCTCCACCTCGGCCTCGAGGCGGCTCTTGTGACCCGCCAGCTGCTCATGCAGCCGGTTGGCCTCGTCAAGAGACCGCCGAGCCGCTTCCGCCTTCGCCCTCGCCTGCGCCGCCTCGACGCCAAGACGGCCGGTGTCGGCAACAAGCCGGTCGTAGTGATGACCAGCCCGGAGCAGACGAGTCCGCCAGGACAGCACCTCGACTGCAAAAAATAAGGACTCAACAGAAGAAAAAAGCAAGACTTAAGATTTGGCCCAACTACTATGTAGTTGGCCCGAAACTCAGGGGCTACACCCAGTGGGTGACCTAGCGCGCCCCCACTAGAAAAGAGCACAAGAATACCTGCGGCGACGTGGAGCTCCTCCTCCTTGGCGGCAAGCTGCTGCTTGAGCTCCCGGTGCTTGCCTAGGAGACGATTGAAGGCGGCGACCCAGAAAGCGTCAAGATTTTGAAGAAAGTAGAAGTCAGAACAAGGCCAACACTCTAAAGATTCGACCCAACTACTACGTAGTTGGCCTGAACCTCGGGGGTACACCCAGTGGCTGCGCTGGCGCGCCCCCACAAAGAAGAAATTACAAGAAAACTTACCAGAACGGCGCGCTCCAGGACGCGCGTCCGCTCCACCTTGGCCTCGAGCCATTCCGTCCGGCCTCGCAGGCAGCGCTGACGGCGTCCATCGCCGCCTCCTCGTGGGTCTGGGGCCCGAAGACAACGGCGCTACCGCTCCGCGCCGGCTGCGGCAAGGCAGCTCGGCGCCCTCCCTGCCGGGGCACCAAGGCATACTCCCCGCTGGCCAATCGCGACATCGCCAGCACCTCTTCTGATTGAAGGAAATATGCCCTAGAGGCAATAATAAAGTTATTATTTATTTCCTTATATCATGATAAATGTTTATTATTCATGCTAGAATTGTATTAACCGGAAACATAATACATGTGTGAATACATAGACAAACAGAGTGTCACTAGTATGCCTCTACTTGACTAGCTCGTTAATCAAAGATGGTTATGTTTCCTAACCATGGACAAAGAGTTGTTATTTGATTAACGGGATCACATCATTAGGAATGATCTGATTGACATGACCTATTCCATTAGCTTAGCACCCGATCGTTTAGTATGTTGCTATTGCTTTCTTCATGACTTATACATGTTCCTATGACTATGAGATTATGCAACTCCCGTTTACCGGAGGAACACTTTGTGTGCTACCAAATGTCTCAACATAACTGGGTGATTATAAAGGAGCTCTATAGGTGTCTCCAAAGGTAGATGTTGAGTTAGCATATTTCGAGATTAGGATTTGTCACTCCGATTGTCGGAGAGGTATCTCTGGGCCCTCTCGGTAATGCACATCACATAAGCCTTGCAAGCATTGCAACTAATGAGTTAGTTGCGGGATGATGTATTACAGAACGAGTAAAGAGACTTGCCGGTAACGATATTGAACTAGGTATTGGATACCGACGATCGAATCTCGGGCAAGTAACATACCTATGACAAAGGGAACAACGTATGTTGTTATGCGGTCTGACCGATAAAGATCTTCATAGAATATGTAGGAGCCAATATGGGCATCCAGGTCCCGCTATTGGTTATTGACCGGAGATGTGTCTCAGTCATGTCTGCATTGTTCTCGAACCGTAGGGTCCGCACGCTTAACATTACGATGACAGTTATTATGAGTTTATGCATTTTGATGTAACGAAGTTAGTTCAGAGTCCCGGATGTGATCACGGACATGACGAGGAGTCTCGAAATGGTCAAGACATAAAGATTGATATATTGGAAGCCTATGTTTGGATATCGAAAGTGTTCCGAGTGAAATCGAGATTTGACCGGAGTACCGGGAGGTTACCGGAACCCCCCGGGAGCTATATGGGCCTTAGTGGGCTTTAGTGGAAAGGAGAAAGGGGCAGCCCAAGGTGGGCCGCGCGCCTCCCCCCTCCCCTAGTCCTATTAGGACAAGGAGAGGTGGCCGGCCCCCTCTCTCTCTTTCCCCCTCAGTGAATCCTATTCCAACTAGGATTGGGGGGAGGAATCCTACTCCCAGAGGGAGTAGGACTCCCTTGGCGCGCCCTCCTTGGCCGGCCAGCCCCCTCCCCTTGGCTCCTTTATATATGGAGGCAGGGGGGCACCCTAGAACACACAAGTTGATCCACGTGATCATTCCTTAGCCGTGTGCGGTGCCCCCTGCCACCATATTCCACCTCGATCATATCGTTGTAGTGCTTAGGCGAAGCCCTGCGTCGGTAGAACATCATCATCGTCACCACGCCGTTGTGCTGACGGAACTCATCCCCGAAGCTTTGCTGGATCGGAGCCTGGGGATCGCCCTCGAGCTGTACGTGTGCTAAGAACTCGGAGGTGCCGGAGTAACGGTGCTTGGATCGGTCGGATCGGGAAGACGTACGACTACTTCCTCTACGTTGCGTCAACGCTTCCGCAGTCGGTCTGCGTGGGTACGTAGACAACACTCTCCCCTCTCGTTGCTATGCATCACCATGATCTTGCGTGTGCGTAGGAAATTTTTTGAAATTACTGCGTTCCCCAATAGTGGCATCAGAGCCAGGTTTTATGTGTTGATGTTATATGCACGAGTAGAACACAAGTGAGTTGTGGGCGATATAAGTCATACTGCCTACCAGCATGTCATACTTTGGTTTGGCGGTATTGTTGGATGAAGCAGCCCGGACCGACATTACGCGTACGCTTACGCGAGACCGGTTCTCCCGACGTGCTTTGCACATAGGTGGCTTGCGGGTGACTGTTTCTCCAACTTTAGTTGAACTAAGTGTGGCTACGCCCGGTCCTTGCGAAGGTTAAAATGGAGTCAAATTGACAAACTATCGTTGTGGTTTTGATGCGTAGGTGAGATTGGTTCTTACTTAAGCCTGTAGCAGCCACGTAAAACATACAACAACAAAGTAGAGGACGTCTAACTTGTTTTTGCAGGGCATGTTGTGATGTGATATGGTCAAAACGTGATGAGATATAAGTTATTGTATGAGATGATCATGTTTTGTTGAAGTTATCGGCAACTGGCAAAAGCCTTATGGTTGTCTCTTTATTGCATAAGATGCAAGCGCCAAATAATTGCTTTACTTTATCGCTATGCGATAGCAATAGTTGCAAGAGCAATAGTTGGCGAGACGACCATGTGACGACATATTGATATAGATGAAGATGATGGAGATCATGGTGTCATGCCGGTGACGATGGAAATCATGACGATGCTTTGGAGATGGAGATCAAAGGCTCAAGATGATGATGGCTATATCATGTCACATATTTTGATTGCATGTGATGTTTATCTTTTTTATGCATCTTATCTTGCTTTGTTTGACGGTAGCATTATAAGATGATCTCTCACTAATTATCAAGAAGTGTTCTCCCTGAGTATGCACCATTGCCAAAGTTCGTCGTGCCCAGACACCACGTGATGATCGGGTGTGATAAGCTCTACGTCCATCTACAACGGGTGCAAGCCAGTTTTGCACACGCAGAATACTCGGGTTATACTTGACGAGCCTAGCATATGCAGATATGGCCTCGGAACACGGAGACCGAAAGGTCGAGCGTGAATCATATAGTAGATATGATCAACATAATGATGTTCACCATTGAAGACTAATCCATTTCACGTGATGATCGGTTATGGTTTAGTTGATTTGGATCACGTGATCACTTAGAAGATTAGAGGGATGTCTATCTAAGTGGGAGTTCTTAAGTAATATGATTAATTGAACTTAAATTTATCATGAACTTAGTCCTGGTAGTATTTTGCAAATTATGTTGTAGATCAATAGCTCGCGTTGTTGCTTTCATATGTTTATTTTGATATGTTCCTAGAGAAAATTGTGTTGAAAGATGTTAGTAGCAATGATGCGGATTGGATCCGTGATCTGAGGTTTATCCTCATTGCTGCACAGAAGAATTATGTCCTTGATGCACCGCTAGGTGACAGACCTATTGCAAGAGCAGATGCAGACGTTATGAACTTTTAGCTAGCTCAATATGATGACTACTTGATAGTTTAGTGCACCATGCTTAATGGCTTAGAATCGGGACTTCAAAGACGTTTTGAACGTCATGGACCATATGAGATGTTCCAGGAGTTGAAGTTAATATTTCAAGCAAATACCGAGTTGAGAGATATGAAGTCTCCAACAAGTTCTATAGCTAAAAGATGGAGGAGAATCGCTCAACTAGTGAGCATGTGCTCAGATTGTCTGGGTACTACAATCGCTTGAATCAAGTGGGAGTTAATCTTCCAGATAAGATAGTGATTGACAGAATTCTCTAGTCACCATCACCAAGTTAGTAGAACTTCATGATGAACTATAATATGCAAGGGATAACGGAAACAACTCCCAAGCTCTTCGTGATGCTGAAATCGACGAAGGTAGAAATCAAGAAAAACATCAAGTGTTGATGGTTGACAAGACCACTAGTTTCAAGAAAAGGGCAAAGGGAAGAAGGGGAACTTGAAGAAGAACAATAAGCAAGTTGCTGCTCAAGTGAAGAAGCCCAAGTCTGATCCTAAGCCTGAGACTAAGTGCTTCTACTACAAAGGGACTGGTCACTGGAAGCGGAACTACCCCAAGTGATTGGCGGATAAGAAGGATGGCAAAGTGAACATAAGTATATTTGATATACATGTTATTGATGTGTACTTTACTAGTGTTTATAGCAACCCCTCAGTATTTGATACTAGTTCAGTTGCTAAGAGTAGTAACTCGAAACGGGAGTTGCAGAATGAACAGAGACTAGTTAAGGGTGAAGTGACGATGTGTGTTGGAAGTGGTTCCAAGATTGATATGATCATCATCGCATACTCCCTATACTTTCGGGATTAGTGTTGAACCTGAATAAGTGTTATTTGGTGTTTGCGTTGAGCATGAATATGATTTGATCATGTTTATTGTAATACGGTTATTCATTTAAGTAAGAGAATAAATTGTTGTTCTGTTTACATGAATAAAACCTTATATGGTTACACACCCAATGAAAATAGTTCGTTGGATCTCGATCATAGTGATACACATAATCATAATATTGAAACCAAAAGATGCAAAGTTAATAATGATAGTGCAACTTATTTGTAGCACTGCCGTTTAGGTCATATTGGTGTAAAGCGCATGAAGAAAATCCATGCTGATGGGCTTTTGGAATCACTTGATTATGAATCACTTGATGCTTGCGAACCATGCCTTATGGGCAAGATGACTAAAACGTCATTCTCCGGAACAATGAAGCAAGCAACAGATTTGTTGGAAATCATACATACTGATGTATGTGGTCCGATGAATATTGAGGCTCGCGATAGATATCATTATTTTCTGATCTTCACAGATGATTTGAGCAGATATGAGTATATCTACTTGATGAAACAAAGGTCTGAAACATTTGAAAAGTTCAAAGAATTTCAGAGTGAAGTGGAGAATCATCGTAACAAAAATGAAAGTTTCTACCATATGATCACAGAAGTAAAATATTTGAGTTACGAGTTTGGTCTTCAATTAAAATAATGTGAAATAGTTTCACTACTCACGCCACCTGGAACACCATAGTGTAATGGTGTGTCCGAACGTCATAACCATACTTTATTAGATATAGTGCGATCTATGATGTCTCTTACTGATCTACCACTATCGTTTTGGGGTTATGCATTAGAGACAGCTGCATTCACGTTAAAAAGGGCACCATCTAAATCCGTTGAGACGACACCGTGTGAACTATGGTTTGGCAAGAAACCTAAGCTGTCGTTTCTTAAAGTTTGGAGTTGCGATGCTTATGTGAAAAAGTTTCATCTCGATAAGCTCAAACTCAAATCGGAGAAATATGTCTTCATAGGATACCCAAAGGAGACAGTTGGGTACACCTTCTATCACAAATCCGAAGGCAGGACTTTTGTTGCTAAATTCGGAGTTTTTCTAGAGAAGGAGTTTCTCTCAAAAGATGTGAGTGGGAGGAAAGTAGAACTTGATGAGGTAATTGTACCTGCTCCCTTATTGGAAAGTAGTACATCACAGAAAACTGTTTCTGCGACACCTACACCAATTAGTGAGGAAGCTAATGATGATGATCATGTAACTTCAGACCAAGTTACTACCGAATCTCGTAGGTAAACCAGAGTGAGATCCATACCAGAGTGGTACGGTAATCTTGTTCTGGAAGTTATGTTACTAGACCATGACGAACCTACAAACTATGAGGAAGTGATGATGAGCCCAAATTCCGCAAAATGGCTTGAGGCCATGAAATCTGAGATGGGATCCATGTATGAGAACAAAGTATGGACTTTGGTTGACTTTCCCGATGATCGGCGAGCCATAGAAAATAAATGGATCTTCAAGAGGGAGACGGACGCTGATAGTAGTGTTACTATCTACAAAGCTAGAATTGTCGCAAAAAAGGTTTTCAACAAGTTCAAGGTGTTGACTACGATGAGAGTTTCTCACTCGTATCTATGCTTAAGTCTGTCCGAATCATGTTAGCAATTGCCGCATTTTATGAAATCCGGCAAATGGATAAACAAAACTGCATTCCTTAATGGATTTATTAAAGAAGAGTTGTATATGATACAACCAGAAGGTTTTGTCAATCTTAAAGGTGCTAACAAAATGTGCAAACTCCAGCGATCCATCTATGGACTGGTGTAAGCATCTCGGAGTTGGAATATACGCTTTGATAAGTTGATCAAAGCATATAGTTTTATACAGACTTGCGGTGAAGCCTGTATTTACAAGAAAGTGACTGGGAGCACTACAACATTTCTGATAAGTATATGTGTATGACATATTGTTGATCAGAAATAATATAGAATTATTCTGCAAAGCATAAAGGAGTGTTTTTTAAAGAAGTCTTTCAAAGGAAGACCTCGGTGAAGCTGCTTACATATTGAGCATCAAGATCTATAGAGATAGATCAAGACACTCGATAAGTATTTCAATGAGTACATACCTTGACAAGATTTTGAAGTAGTTCAAAATGGAACAGTCAAAGAAAGAGTTCTTGCCTGTGTCATAAGGTGTGAAATTGAGTAAGACTCAAAGCCCGACCACGGCAGAAGATAGAAAGAGAATGAAAGTCATTCCCTATGCCTCAGCCATAGGTTCTATAAAGTATGCCATGCTGTGTACCAGATCTATTGTATAGCCTACACTGATTGGCATGGGAGTACAATAGTGATCTAGGAGTAGATCACTGGATAGCGGTCAAAATTATCCTTACTGGAATAAGGATATGTTTCTCGATTACGGAGGTGACCAAAGGTTCTTCGTAAAGGGTTACGTCGATGCAAGTTTTGACACTGATCCTGATGACTCTAAGTCTCAATCTGGATACATATTGAAAGTGGGAGCAATTAGCTAGAGTAGCTCCATGCAGAGCATTGTTGACATAGAAATTTGCAAAATACATGCGGATCTGAATGTGGCAGACCCGTTGACTAAACTTCTCTCACAAGCAAAACATGATCACTTTTTGGGTCTTAATCACATAGCGATGTGAACTAGATTATTGAATCTAGTAAACCCTTTGGGTCTTAGTCACATGGAGATGTGAACCAATCACATAAAGATGTGAACTATTGATGTTAAATCACATGGCGATGTGATCTAGATTATTGACTCTAGTGCAAGTGGGAGACTGAAGGAAATATGCCCTAGAGGCAATAATAAAGTTATTATTTATTTCCTTATATCATGATAAATGTTTATTATTCATGCTAGAATTGTATTAACCGGAAACATAATACATGTGTGAATACATAGACAAACAGAGTGTCACTAGTATGCCTCTACTTGACTAGCTCGTTAATCAAAGATGGTTATGTTTCCTAACCATGGACAAAGAGTTGTTATTTGATTAAAGGGATCACATCATTAGTTGAATGATCTGATTGACATGACCTATTCCATTAGCTTAGCACCCGATCGTTTAGTATGTTGCTATTGCTTTCTTCATGACTTATACATGTTCCTATGACTATGAGATTATGCAACTCCCGTTTACCGGAGGAACACTTTGTGTGCTACCAAACGTCACAACGTAACTGGGTGATTATAAAGGAGCTCTACAGGTGTCTCCAAAGGTAGATGTTGGGTTGGCGTATTTCGAGATTAGGATTTGTCACTCCGATTGTCGGAGAGGTATCTCTGGGCCCTCTCGGTAATGCACATCACATAAGCCTTGCAAGCATTGCAACTAATGAGTTAGTTGCGGGATGATGTATTACAGAACGAGTAAAGAGACTTGCCGGTAACGAGATTGAACTAGGTATTGGATACCGACGATCGAATCTCGGGCAAGTAACATACCGATGACAAAGGGAACAATGTATGTTGTTATGCGGTTTGACCGATAAAGATCTTCGTAGAATATGTAGGAGCCAATATGGGCATCCAGGTCCCGCTATTGGTTATTGACCGGAGATGTGTCTCAGTCATGTATGCATTGTTCTCGAACCGTAGGGTCCGCACGCTTAACGTTACGATGACAGTTATTATGAGTTTATGCATTTTGATGTACCGAAGTTAGTTCGGAGTCCCGGATGTGATCACGGACATGACGAGGAGTCTCGAAATGGTCGAGACATAAAGATTGATATATTGGAAGCCTATGTTTGGATATCGGAAGTGTTCCGAGTGAAATCGAGATTTTACCGGAGTACCGGGAGGTTACCGGAACCCCCCGGGAGCTATATGGGCCTTAGTGGGCTTTAGTGGAAAGGAGAAAGGGGCAGCCCAAGGTGGGCCACACGCCTCCCCCCTCCCCTAGTCCTATTAGGACAAGGAGAGGTGGCCGGCCCCCCTCTCTCTCTTTCCCCCTCAGCGAATCCTATTCCAACTAGGATTGGGGGGAGGAATCTTACTCCCAGAGGGAGTAAGACTCCCTTGGCGCGCCCTCCTTGGCCGGCAGGCCCCCTCCCCTTGGCTCCTTTATATACGGAGGCAGGGGGGCACCCTAGAACACACAAGTTGATCCACATGATCGTTCCTTAGCCGTGTGCGGTGCCCCCTGCCACCATATTCCACCTCGATCATATCGTTGTAGTGCTTAGGCGAAGCCCTGCGTTGGTAGAACATCATCATCGTCACCACGCCGTTGTGCTGACGGAACTCATCCCCGAAGCTTTGCTAGATCGGAGCCTGGGGATCGTCATCGAGCTGTACGTGTGCTAAGAACTCGGAGGTGCCGGAGTAACGGTGCTTGGATCGGTCGGATCGGGAAGACGTACGACTACTTCCTCTATGTTGCGTCAACGCTTCCGCAGTCGGTCTGCGTGGGTACGTAGACAACACTCTTCCCTCTCGTTGCTATGCATCACCATGATCTTGCGTGTGCGTAGGAAATTTTTTGAAATTACTGCGTTCCCCAACACTGACACACCTCCCAGTGCCGACGACGACCCGGACGCCAGGACGCCCTGCGTCGCCGTCTCCGGCCCAGCTGCCGTGGCGGCCTCCGACACCGCCGCCCGTGGTGCCTCCTCCAAAACCGGTGGTGCCTCCGACACCGCAGCCCGCAGTGTCTCTTCCAAGACGGTGCCACCTCCACCACCATCAGCCCCCACTCACCCGATCACGTCGGCCCGCGGCAGGGAGTCATGGGCCACCTCCACGACCGCCCGGTCAGGGTTCACCACCGTATCCCGGCCTCCATGGCCGCACTCCCTCGCCAGCGACAGCTCAAAGACCGTCGCCGCCACCACCATGCCCTCCGGCATCTCGCGCCAGGCTGGCTCCGTGTCGCCTCGCGCCCATGCCGCCATCGCGTCGGTCCAACCTCGGACCGACGCTGTCTTCAGCTCCGCCTTGGCCCGGTTCCTGTCCTGCCAGGCCACGGCTTCGGCGTCGTTCGGATCCAGGCCGAGGTCTGAGTCGACCTGTTCCTCCACCTCAACCTCTAGCGTGATTGGCGACCTAGAGGAGTAGATAGAATGAGCGGAAAAAAAACAAGACTAGCTCAAGAAAAGAAAAGGCCGAGCGCAAACAAGAAATGAAGCTTACCCCGCCAAGACCGGGACCGGGGTTGGCCCCTCATGCCAGCCACCACGCTTCCTCTTGGTCGGCCTCCTGGCCCCGGCTTGGTCCACCGTGCACTTTGGGGCCTGGGGTCGCGGCGCGACGCTGTCTTTCCCATGCGGGCGGCTCGGCGTCGTCCCATGCGAGGACCCGGCTCCACCCGGGTCACCACCTCCCCCGCCCAACGCCGCTACACCAACAACTGGCATCAGCATCGACCGTTCTGTGCCGCGGTCAGCAATTCAAGACACAAAGAAGAAAAAACACGTGACTTACCTGCACGACGCCCAGCGCCGGCGTCGATCTCGGCTTCATCCTCCCCGCCATGAGCCGTGGGCTCCTCTGGCGCAACCAGCGCCACCTGCGATGAGGCCCAGGTGTAAGGATGCCGAACCGCGTTCAGAAGTACCACCCGCGTCGCGTCGGGATGGACGAGAAGGTGGACGGCAGCAAAGTAAGAAGACGAGGCACTCACCTACGGCGTCGGGTTCGACCGGCTGTACGGCGCCTTGCCGAACTGCATTGCTCCCAAAGGTTGGCCTTGGAGATGTCATTCACGCCGCGCGCGACCTACGCCGCGGACAGCCGTGTCGACCCTATGCGCTTGGGGTCTTGAAGGCCGACCATCTCGCCGATGAGGCTGGAGTGCCCCTGAAGCGGAAGGACCCGACACTTGATGAATGTGGCAAGGAGGTCGGTGCCGGTGAGCCCCTCCTGCATCCTCATCACCGTCACTTGCTCGAAGAGATTGACGATCTCCTGCGACGGGCGCCTGGACGAATAGACCCAGTTCGTCTTCGCCCGCGGCGGGGCGATGGCGAAGGCCGGAAGGTTGATGTGATCCGCGCCAAGGTTGCGGACGAAGAAGAAGGATTTCTGCCACTTCCTGGCAGAATCCTCCAGCGTGATCTTGGGAAATCTGCCCCCAACCACTTCGAGATGACGGCGGCGCCGCAGTTGGCGAACTCCCCGGCCGACGGGCCCTGCTGCTTCAAGGAGAAGAAGCGCGCCCAGAGGTAGATCGAAGGCTCAACCCCCAGGTACCCCTCGCAGAGGGTGATGAAGCCGGAGAGCTGGACGATGGCGCCAGCACCAAGATGATGCGGCTGGAGCCCGAAGAACTCCAAGAACACGCGGAAGAAGGTGCTCGCCGGCAGCCTGAACCCGTGCTCGAAGTGCGTGAGGAAGACCACGCGCTCCTGCCCCTCGGGCGGAGGCCTCTGCTCGCCCCTTGGCAGGCGGACGCTGACGTTTCTAGAGCACCTATGATTCAAAGCAAGTGTTTCCAATGCCAAGGATTGGTTGAGTTGAAGTTCATTTCATTTCTTGTTATTTGTTGTGTGATGAAAACTTCAGTATTTACTAGAATGTCTTGTTGGAAATAATCTATAATCCAACATGTATCCTCGTTGTCGTTGTGTGTTAATGAATTGTTGTATGTAATGAATGGTACATTTGCAAATGCATGTCATAGACTCAATTTATGAATGGTTTTTGAGTCACTTCTTGGAGTGTGACTATCGTAGTAGTATAGCCAGCATCCGGTTAGTATATGAAGTTGCCACATCACATAGAGCTAACCTAATATTGGAGTATGCTAGCCCTCCACCGGCGCGCCGCTTCAAATGGCGGAGGAAGTGAGAGGTTGTGTCACCTTGTGTCCAGATCTGAGATGCCACGTGTACCGGATGAATGACTCCAAGTTCGACCACCATGATGCTTGGTGCGAGCCGAGGAACACTGTTGGAGAGACCCCCCTCATAATTTTCCTACATTTGTCGTTTGATTCATAGGCTATAATGCGATAGGATTTTTTTCCTATGTAATCATGTTTTAATTGGCAATCTAGCATCCGCTCCAACTTTTGTTTCACTTCCTTTGCTCCTACGAAGAGAGTACTTTCTCTAAATGATGTGCCGCTGCAAGAGCCGCCTATATTAATTAACCATGCTCTAAAAAGGTGGACCAGCTTTGTCTATAGTAGTACTGTACTAGGTTAGTAGGTGACCTTGCACTTGGCTCTTCTCCTCTTCCGGAAATTGAACAATAATGATGGTACTACAGTAGTACTTCGGCAATATGACACCAAATGAACTGCTGCACCTCCGCCGCTTGTAAGAAAAAGTTTCTCCTCGTGCTACAAGCCACCACGCACGCGTTGGCGAGGGAGAAGCCATAGTAAGCAAGATTCTCGTCGTTCTGCGAGTTGATGGGACACATCAAAGTTATTTATTAGTACTCTCTTCAAAAAGGGCTGACCATGTCCATGGCTACCATCCCCTGCTCTGTCATTGAGTATGTGCACTATTCACGTGCCATCGAGGATAAAAAATATTGCGTAGTAGTACTAGGTGCCATCGAAGTGCACGACTCACTTACGCACTGCATATCTCCATTTTCTTGCATGACACTCCACCTTGATGCTAGATGTCCCGCGTGTCATGGAAGCATATAGTATGATTTTGTAAAATGGAGGCATATAGATGTCCCGAGTGTCAGCAAAAGGATGAAAAAATCTCAAGTCTTAGACGAAAGAGTGGAAGAACATAGATTCCCGAGGATCGAGAAGGAGCAACAAACCTCGGGGTGGAGCGTGTGCACTCATAATATTTTATATTATTCAGCGATATAAAATCAACCAAATCTCTTCACGTTCCTATATCATTCTATAGTATGAGAATAACTTTGAACATAAGCCATTGATTCACTCTATCCAATGGTCATAGTTGGAAAATCCAAACAAAACCAAGCATTGGATCAACTCTTTTTCCGAGGTCAACTCTTTTAGCAGTTATAAATTGTTGCCGCCTGCCCACCTAGCCCACCTATATATCCGCTCACGTGTGATGACCATAGGAGCTATCCACTCAGATTGTATGTTAAAAAAATAAAGGTCGATATCAAATGCGGCACCTCGGGCCATGCGGCCAGACCGCATTTTGCACGAGAAATTACACACCATGTTTCGTTGACATGTGGTCCCGTTCCAACATGTCAGTGAGTTGACGGCGAGTCGTTTTGTAGAATTTCCGAAAGGATGTGTAGGCCGGGGTGCCTCTTCGTGTACCGTGGCAAGCTGGCAACCGTCCACCGACTCTTCGCCTTTCCCTCTTGATTTGGAACTGCTATGGCACGCTCTTCCTCCCTCCTCCGTTTGCCTTCACCCTTCCTTATGCCATTGTTCGATCGTCTTCTCCATGGAGGGAACAAGCCGGAAATGACCCTGTTATTCTTGCCCCGATATGAAAGATGACGTGGTGGGGGAACTCATTGATCGGTGTGACGTCATCACCTCGGCTAGCATGGCAGGTTCGTTCAAGACCATCCTCGACTCAACTAATAACATCATTACAATGAACCCAAGGGTCCAGGAGCGGTTTGATCTCCCTTATCTTCTTCACTATAAGCTTGTTCGCATGGGCGCGGATGATGGAGGCCTGGCCTTGTACAAGTTGATGCTTCTTGATAATGATACATGTGATGTCAAGATGCCAACACTTCAGGTTAAGGCCTGGTCTGGCTCAAATGGAGATTGGGTTGTTTATATTGGGTACAATTGCGAGAGGGAACTTGTGAATGTGTACACTCGTCAGCGGATTCCACTTCCAAAAATCTCCGAGTGCCCTGAGGTTCAGCACACAAATGATCTACGTACGTTGAAATACGATCATGGTGACTGTCGTCCACGGAAGATAGCAATTTGTCGAGTTCCCAACCGCTCTTGGAATTACAAGAACTATCAAGTTGTTGCTATCTTCGACAAGCTTTTGGCCGTCCTTCGTGGTTCGACTGGATGGATATTGCTCAAAAATCAGTTTCTATACACGGATGTGTACTATGATGCAATTCAATACGAGGGTCTTGTGTTTCCTGCCACCACTCATGGCACTGTTTTTCCATGGGATCCTCGTAGTTTCGGTATGTTTGTCTTCTACCATAATTATAATTGTTTCATCTACATGCATGCGAGTTAGCAAGTTACCCTTCTCTACTAATTAACCTTCTTCTTGTGTTTCCAAGGTCCTGTGAACATTCCACCACCTATACTTGAAAATTTTATAACCAAGGGGGAGATGATGATGGTGATGATCATGAGCATGAGGATGAGTAGGGCCCATATGCTCACTTAAAGCTGGCAACTAATTCCGATGGATCACCCCTTCTTGTCTGTATACAGCCCACTGCTGATGTTACTACTGAGGGAGTAGGTGTTGTCTCCCATGGTCGCACTCTCCAGACCTATTCCAACAACCTTTGCATGGTATTCAGGATGGACACTAGTGTGCTAGCGCCAACACCTTCTCCCTGGTATAGTATTAATAGTCTTGGAGAAAACTCGCTCTTCCTTGGACAAAACTATCCAATGATGGTGAAAGGCAATCCAACTACTATTGACACAATGTTACTACCATTTATCAGAAGCAACTGTATATATACGTCGGACATTGCGGTGGTTGCCTACCCTGGTCGTCATATAGTAGGCCGCTTCAGCCTGGATGATCAGTCTTGCGTTGGTCTCGAGATTGACAGTAGTTGGCTCTTCCCAGAGAATCGCTTGTGGTTCAAAGCAAGCGTTTCAAACGTTGAGGATTGGTTGAGTTGAAGTTCATTTTATTGCTTGTTATTTGTTGTGTGATGAAAAATTTAGTATTTATAATGTATCCTCGTTGTCGTTGTGGGTTGATGACCTGATGTATGTAATAAAATGATATGCATGTGATAAACTTTCTAAATTTATGAATGGCTTTCGAGTCGCTTCTTTGAGTGGGTGCTGCGACGAGGCAAAAAAATATTTTTTGAATACATAATTGTACGTGCATTGCAACAGGTTATCGGATGAGGCTAATCAACAATAGTACACTATTTGCACTAGCTTCACATGTTGCACTATCTCTACGTCTACGTACGTAATACAACAAGTTTTAAACTTGAGACCAGCCACCCATCCTAACAAAGAACACTTTTTAACCAAGCACAGACTCCAGGAAATTTGGCCACAGTGTGAGGTGGGCCATATGTTAATGTATTTGTTGTACGTAACCAGCACCTCAAATCCTCGATACTACTACTACTATAAGTAGTAGGAGTAGTAGGGTGGCATGGGCCAGAACAAGCATTCATGTCCAGGAGTACGGCACACGCCACCAGCACGACTTCCATCTGAAACCATATTTCTTGGAGTCCGTGCTACAGCAATCTCTTCAACCTCGTCGTTTCTCCAACTGAGCCATCGCGCGACGGACGAGGTGGGGGTTTGCCGATAGTTGGTTTCCTCAACTGCGGTCCCACTTGTAAGGCCAACTCCGATGCACGACCCCAAACGGACCTCCATTTTGCCCGGATTCTGTCCGTTTGGGTAGGGCAATGGGGTCCTGTCCGGGCCATTTCTTGGATGCGGTGGCCATGCGCCAAACGCGTAGACGCATCCCGGCCGCGTATATTTTTCTTTGCAAACACATATCTTTTTTTCATCATTGATTTTTTGGTACATGGAAATACATCACCAAAATTTTGACTAGAAAAGCAAGACCAAAGAAAACAAGAACCACAAGAATACATTTCAGATGATATCCAACTTCCATAACTGCTCCTGTAAGTTGGATTAGTGCCTTCTTGATGCATTCATTGTTGATCTGCGGAGGCTCGATCTTGTGTGCTTCTTTCTTCTTCGAGTGTAAAGAAGTAGACGTGTCTAGCCTCTATTCTATCAACAAGTGCACTAGTCTCATGTCTAGCCTCTATGCTAGCTAAAAGTCCTAGAACATCTACTAAATTGCGCTCTATCAATATATCGTTGTACTCTTCTTCCCAATACCAAAACTTGCATCCATTCTACACAATAAAATTTTAAGTTAGGTCAACAAGTCTAATCCGAGAGCACAACCGAAGATTTGGTCGAGTTCCTCCTCCTTTTGCCGACATGTGGGACATCCAGCATCCATGTCGTGTCATGCAAGAAAATAAAGTGGTAGTTGAAGCCACGTGATGTGAATCTTGGGTTAAACTATAAATAGAATCTTACTACTCTTGAGTAACTCCAAAAGCAGCCACCAAAGATCTTTATTGGATATGTTTTTCATCACCGGCACGTCAAGGTGAAAGATATGCAGGTTCAGTGGGTCCTCTTGCGTTTTGACTGACATGTAGGACCGCATATGAGAAAAAAGACGATGGGCTCCGTGTGTCTGCTGGCTGGCTGAGAAGAAAGATAGAGGAGGGCTAAGCATGGACTCCAGGAAATTTGTTCTCCATAACCAGCACCTCGATATAGTGGGGTGGCATGGGCCATAACTAGCATTCATGTCTAGCAGTATGGCGCACGCCACCCACACGAGTCCCATCCGACACCAATTTTCTTGGAGTCCATGCTACAGCCATCTCTTCTCCCTCCTGTTTTCTCAGCCATCGCGCGATGGGCGGGGTGGGGGTTTGCCGATAGTCGGTTTGCTCAACTGTGGTCCCAGTTGTAAGTGAAAATGCATAACAACACACATTCCCCCTTGAGAGGCATGCCGAACCAACCGTGTGGGGGTGCGACGCGAACACGGCAGGCTTTTCCTTTTGAACTTGTAACTTGTAAAATTTGGTTCTGCTCCATGGCGCGACTAATAGATAGAAATAACGATTTCCCCTAGAGTAATGAGAAGTTTGGTTCTGGCGCGGTTCATGCATGGAGTACGTACGAAAATGATGAAGTTGATGCGAAAGGTAAGATAATTATTAGTAGTATCATATACTACTACATGGATTTGACGAGAAGATAAAGATACATACGGAACCATCAACAACATCCTCGCGCGCTAGTGCACCGGGTCACGAACCGACGTGTGAGGAGCAGCGGCGTTGGCGAAAAGCTCAACGTGCTTCTGAACAATGTCGTCCAAGGTTGCCCTGCGGTCCAAGAAGGCTAGCGTCCTATTGTCCTCCTCTTGCATGTATTAGTCCTTGTGGGTGATTTGCGTGTAGACATGGGTGATTATGTTGATGGTGTCTTGCTGCACCAGGCACTGCACGGCGAGCGTGAACTCAAGGTGGACATTCTCCGGCGCGACGGCGGGCAGTCGTAGGGCCACCAGTGGGTTGAAGAGGTTCTCACCATAGAGGCCGTTGAGGGTGGCAGGCATCATAGAGCCTGGGCGCATGGGCTGGAGACATATGTCAAGGTTGTTCGCGAGCTTCTTGATGACGGTGAACTTGTCGAGGAAGCCGACAAGGACCTCGTTGAACAAGGAGCCGAAGCTGTCGTCTAAGCGGCCCCTCGCCCTGGCGGCCTCAAGCATTACCTGGAGATGTTCCTTAGTGTCGGGCCGCATGCCGGCGTCCAGAACCATCTGGCACAGCCAGCTGATGCTCACGCTCATTGCCTCCATGGGTCTAGCTTCTAGTCAATGGATCTTGCGATTGGAGTGATCACTCTTGCCCTTGGGTGCGTAGGTGCATAGGATTTCATAGATTGGAATGGTGGGAGCCTTTATATGAGAAGTGCAGACTGCGTTGAATTCACGGCTGTGTTGGCCATCTACTCCTCGCCCCTCTATTGCACCTGCCTTTGGCTGTATGACAGGTTGGCCATCCACCCGTTGGGCCCGTGTCATACACCCAAAGGCAGGTGCAGTAAGTCAATGAAGTTGCACCCCCTCCGTGCCGGTGCAGTATAGTCATGTCACCGGACCTCTAGTTGGGGCCAAATGAGAGAACTTTAATGTTTACTGGTTTATTGGTCCCCTTTGCATTTTGCACCAAGTTTTGACCTTTGATTTCACTAATAAAATGCTAATGCATGTAAGCAAAAATGTTGTTTAAGTCACCTTACGAAAACCAGTATCCCAAAACACTTAGGCATGGTACATTAACTCCATCCTTGTTTCTTATTTCGTGACATATCAACCAATGAGAGATGTGGGGCGTGCATGCCTTCAATTACTTGAGACTACCAAACATCACATGTGGTGGTTAGTTCATTGCATTTAATCCTATTAAGTAGCAAAAAGACATTAAGTTATCTTGCCGATAGGAATAAAACAATACACCATGTATTTATTGACAGAGGGAGTAGTACATTTTTTGTGACATGCATTACTAGATATTGCTAGTCAAATACTAAATCCAGATGGACATGATAGTACTACTAAATCCAGACGGTGGTGTTAGTACTAGTAGTAGTACTACCAATGTAGTAGCACTGTCCTACCCGTTGGTCAAATTATTACATGCTGCTCCTCACAGTGAAGTGACAAGACCCTTCGCCGGAGATGACACCTGAGAATAGGCGTCGTGTTCGGCATACCATAGTCAGTCTCACCGTCTGCAGTCACTATCATCATGGCTGTAGACCTAGCCTTCTTACAACTAGCCGTGTTCGACATAGTTTTCCATGCATAGATGCCGGTGCATTGCACGGAACACCAAGATTGGGGGGGTGGACGGCGCCGGCAGCGGCCATCGCACCAGATTTTTCCATGGCCTTCTAGATGTGGTCGGGAGGAGATAAGGCTGATTGTGAGAGACAATGAGTTGTTTGTAAATAGGGAACAAGTGCGGTAATTTTTTTGCAAAACTGGAGAAGTTTGGTTTGTATGCGTCAGATCTAGATCCGACGGCTATTGGTGAAAGATGGCAGGCACAACATCATCACCAACTCAGGACCTGTTTGATTCGCAGGATTTTGAAAACGCAGGAATAGGACACGGCAATATTACAAGTTTCAAACCGATATTACAAATGTTAGGAGTAATGCTGCACCTACGAAGAGGGAATTACTAGGAAGTTTACATAAGAACTTTCGTTACTTTAGGTGGATGCAGCATTATCGTACAAACTAAAATCCACCGCCCTGGCAAGTCACTAATGGGAAAATGAGTTTAAGAGTCTCTGGCCACTTGATGTTTCAAAAATGAATTTAGCTTCTGCGGAGACTTTGTCATTTAGGCTTAGACGCTTGCGGTGATCAGCACGCCATTTATTGTTGCGCCAGAGAACGCCAAACCTCATTACCTTGTGCACACTTGCCTCCATAACAAAGAACCTCGCCAATTTAATCTCTGACGTGCTGCCTTGGTAGTCGATCAAATCAATTTCTGTATGGTGGAGATCAAGGCATTCGATGAGATTGGTATAGTGCAGCACATTTTTCACTTTCGGGTCTTTTTTATCTACAAAAAAAGAGAACACATTAGAGCAGCTGGCTGTATAAGATTGCCGTGTCATCAAGATGCACCAATATCATTCGCTCATATGATAGGGTTGGCTGGCTAGTGACATTTTTTCACTCTCTCTCTCTCTCTCTTTCTCTTTCCTCTCATTTACCTAGGAGTATGTGAAGACCTTGGGCATTTGTTGCCTTCCACTATGTGGTCGATGCCATATTTCGCAAAAGTACGCCACATAATACGCATCAATATCAAATCAAAATATTTTGGCACCGCTCTCGCGATGTGAGAGAGTTGGCACCGCTGGGCACACAGACCCACATGTATAAAAAATCAATCAAACCAACTACACCAGCATCTCACTCTCCCAAACAAGTGTTTTTTTATTGCCTCAGTCCTCTCTATCTCCCACGCAAGTGTTTTTTCATTGTGTGAGTTAATTTGGCACCGGAGCAAGGTAGGTGATCCAAATTGGGGCACCAGGTGAGCAATGGAGGGGCATCGATGCCAAATGCATCACAAGTGAATTTGGCACGTGTTTTGGCCTACATAGTGGAGGGCCATTATAGCCCACCTATGTACTACCTCTTATTTAGTATAATATTTTGACCATAGATTTACGTAAGAAAATGCCAATGCATGTCACTAAAAATTACACCATTTCAAATTATGTTCAAATACGAATCCAACGATATAGTTCTTAGTGACATGCAATAACATTTTGTTAGTTAAATCTATGGTCAAATTTTGATACTACAAAATAGGAAGAGTGTCGGGGTAATGGGCCACGGATAGGCCAACCCGAGCCCCAGAACCTTTCAAGACATCGGGGCAGGTTGCGCCCCTCAAGACCCCAGGGCGAAGAGCCGCCTTCTAAGAAGTCGACGGCAAGACGGCCAACTGCCCACTCATGGCCGAGTCCCAGGGACGACTTCAGGGTAAGCCGACTCCTGACTGGCAACTTCCAGAGAAGCTGGCTTTGGGGAGTCGGCCTGAGACTCCAACAAACCCCATGTCCCCTTGGGAGGGACCTGACCGGGAGTGGCTACAGTAAAACCCGCTCCCGCCCCTTACCAAGGGTAGGCATGGCACAGTACACCGTACCTAGGGAGATCTCTGTGCGGCGTGACACTGTTGCCGTGTCGGCCCTGACATTAGCACCGCAGGACCGAATCCAGCACCCATGACGGCTTGTCTGTACGGCCCGGAGGCAGCAGATCCCACCAGTCAGTGAGACCCCAGGAGACGGCAAGTGCGCCGCCAGTCAGCCTCCAGAGTCGGCCAAGCACTCCCCCGGGGGCCCACGCACCATTAATCATATGTGATGGAGAGTGGCAATAGTGATCGCCCGCCAGGAGGCGGGGCTGTTGCCACGACTCCATGATCAAGCCCGCGTCATCAGAAGCACGGCTACAGTAATCAGCAGCCGGCAAGACCCGCCCGTGGCGGACGCGGCCTGTCGGCTCCATACCAGACCAGTCGGCGGGGTCCACCAGTCGGCGGGCCCCAGTGATCGGCGGAGTTGACGGAGGCCAGAGGCACTGATGGCTGGGCCCGCGTCCAGTCGGATTAGTATTGTACCCCTAGGGGGTAGGCCTATATAAACCCCCCAGGGCACCCATGCAAAGGGTTGGGATCCATTAGCTCTAGACCAGATCATATAGGAGGGAGAGAGCTAGCCCTGCCCTCTCCTACCTCCAGAAAACAGCTCAAGGAGCAATCGTGTAAGCACTTTGCCATAGTGATCATGCGGAGACCCCGCAGAGCAGAAGTAGGGGTATTATCTCCCCGGAGAGCCCTGAAGCTGGGTAAGATTCACCGGCGTGCATGTCTTCGCCTCATCCCGTTTCCGGCACCGGCGATGTTCTACTCACCCCCACCATGATAAGCCATCCTTTGGCATATGTTGCACCCAACCCCCAACATTTGGCGCCCACCGTGGGGCCTGGTGCACCGCCGTCCGGAGACCTATTCTGGACGGGAACCCTTTTCCTCCCTGGCGAGCGCAGCCAGCCAGGCACGCTAGACGGAGTTTGCACCGATGCACTGCGCGGTGTTGAGATCGCCTGCGCAGCCAGTTGCCTCGCCGAACTTGTCGGAGAGGTTCGCCTCTCCGACGAACCTGCATCCAACGCAGGCACGGGCGGCTCTGAGAGCCTCCTCGCGGGCCTCCTCGGTCAACTCCACGTTTCCGGCGAGCCTGCCGTAGACTTGGAGTCTGTAGGCTCCACCGACCCGATGATGGTCGACTCCGACACTACATCGCTCGACGCACTCCCCACCAATGTGGTGGTCTACGACGAACCTCTCCCTCACGCGGAGAGCGACGGAAGCACCATCACCGAGGTGCTCGTCATCAGTCATGATGAGCTCCCCGACGGAGGAGTGCACGACTCACTCGGCGCGGCGCTACAAGACCTAACTGCGCCCATTCCGGAAGACGCTGACGCAGAGACGTTGGAGGGGCGCCGCCTTCAGCTCGTCGAAGGCGCGAAGAAGCTGGCCAGCATGAGACGCTTGTCAGAAGCCTACCAACGGGAGATGGATCGCGCCGTTGGCGGCTCGCCGGCCCCGGTAGGGCCCAGCCGCCTTGGCGCGGTCCAGCAGCGCGGCATAGCCATCGCCAACCTATTTGGGGCCAGTCGCCCTGTGTACGCTACACCGGTGGAGAACATCCGAGCCGCCCAGGCAGCGGCGGACGAGCTGGACAATTTCGAGGGCGAAGAACGCCGCCTGATGATGGAGCGAGTCCAACGGCTCCTCGACGCGGCTGCCGCACAGAACGAGGCCGGCTGCCGCATGGAGGTGCCGCAGCGGAAAAATGACGACCTTCGCCGAGATCAAGGCGGGACGTCTCGGACGCCGACTGGCGGCACCCGAGGAAGAAGAGACAAGGATCCGGCTGTCAGCCACAGTCGGACTCACATTACCATAGAGCGCGACCGAGACGGCCGCCCGAGAGCAGTGGAACGACAGGACGACTGTCCGCCTCCTCCTCCTCGCAAGGAGAGGCGAGTCTCCCTGCTGCCTATTGACCATCTGACTCTCAGCGATCGCCTTGGCCGCCGAGACGGAGTCAGAGAAAATGACACCCGCTACCGGATTGACCGACTTCACCGATCCCTAGCACTGGAAGAAGAAGACGAGTTGGGCCCGCCTTGTTTCGGACCCCGCATTTGAGACGAGCCCTTTCCCAGAGGGTTCACGCTCCCAAGAGACACGCCCAAGTATACTGGCTCCGTGATGCCGGAAGACTGGCTGGTCGACTACTCCATGGTTGTCAACATAGCAAACGGCAACAAGCGTGTCACCGTAAAATACGTTCCGCTCATGCTCAAGGGCACGACACGGACATGGCTGAACATCCTGAAGCCCCGCAGCATCAACAGCTGGGTCGACTTCACCAAAGCGTTCGTCTGCAACTTCACCAGCACATACAAGCGTCCACCCAAGCCTCGCCTGCTCTCCTTGTGCGTGCAAGGTCCCGACGAGTTGACTCGCAAGTACCTCACGCATTGGGCCGAGCTTCAGAACTGCTGCGACGGCGTGCACGAGGTGCAGGCCATCGAGTACTTCACGGCTGGGTGCAGAGAAGGCATCCTCCTCAAGCACAAGCTCCTCGACGACGAGCCAGAAACCCTCGACGAGCTGCTGATCATAGCGGACAAGTACGCCACGGCCGACTCCTCCATGAAGGCAGAGATTCAAGTCAACACAACTGGCAAAGTGGTCCCTCAAGCTCCAAGAATCCGGCGGGAGATGCCAATTAATGACAACAGCAGGGCGACCGCAAGCGCAAGGCCCCGCTGCCGGCTTCTAGCAACCGGAAGGTCGCGACCGTTGAAGCCCAGCAGCCGGACGGGCAGCCTCCGCCCAAGCGACAGAAAGGCAGCAAGCCCAACTGGTTGCCGGCCTTCTCCTACGAGCAGACTCTGGATGGACCTTGCAAGTTCCATAGCGGCGCAAAGCCGTCGAATCACACCACCCGGAAGTGCCACTGGCTCACCAGGATCGCCAAGGGAGACGGCCTCCTGCCTCCGCCGCCTGCTGGGCAGCCGCCTCCGCCTCCGCCCCAGCAGCCGGCTGTTAGGCCAGTCGGTGCAGTACAAGATGAATACCCTGAAGAACACGGAGCCTACGTGGTGTTTACCAGTATGGCCGATGATCGACGCAGCAGGCGGCTGCAGCGACAAGAGGTGAATGCAGTAGCATCAGAGATGCCAGAGTTCATGCACTGGTCCGAGAAGCCCATCAGCTGGAGCAGGGCCGACCACCCAGAGGTGATGCCGAGTCCGGGCTCCTATGCCTTGGTCTTGGATGCCACCTTTTCTACGGATAGACGAGCCACACGTTTCTCGCGAGTTCTGATAGACAGAGGCAGCAGCATCAATATCATGTACAAGGACACCATGGAGAAGTTAGGAATCAAGCAAAGACAGCTTCAGAACAGCCGGACTGTGTTCCACGACATTTTTCCTGGGCTTTCCTGCTCACCAATCGGCAAGATTTTGATGGACGTCCTCTTCGGAGACAAAGATCACTTCCGCCAAGAGTCGGTTTGGTTTGAAGTGGTGGACCTTGAGAGCCCATACCATGCGCTACTCGGCCGACCCGCCTTGGCCAAGTTCATGGCGTTCCCCCACTACGCCTACCTCAAAATGAAGATGCCCCGTTCCAGGGGAATTCTGACTGTGGCCGGCGACTACCGAAAGTCGTCTGCCTGTGCGGCTGAGAGCAGTCGGCTAGCCAAGTCCCTGGTGATCGCGGCCGAGAAGTGGCTCCTTGAGAGAGTTATGGCGATGGCCAGCAAGCAGCCGGAGATGTCGCCCGACCCAAAGGAGTCGGAAGCCGAAGGTTCGTTCAAGCCGGCCAAAAAGACAAAGAAGATACCCTTGGATCCGGAGCACCCAGAGAGGTACGCCATCGTAGGTGCAAACTTCTACAGCAAATAGGAAAGCGAGCTCGTCGATTTCCTCTGTGAGAATCGGGACATCTTCGCATGGTCTCCCAAGGACATGCCAGGTGTACCGACGGATTTCGCCGAGCACAAGTTACACGTCCGATCTGATGTAAAGCCGGTCAGGCAGCCCCTGCGCCGCTTATTAGAAGAGAAGAGAAGAGTTGTCGGAGAAGAGATAGCCCGACTCCTAGCAGTCGGCTTCATTATGGAAGTTTTCTTCCCGGAGTGGCTGGCAAATCCGGTCCTGGTGCTAAAGAAGAACAAGCAATGGCGAATGTGTATTGACTAGATGAGCCTCAACAAGGCCTGCCCCAAGGACCCATTTGCTCTACCAAGAATTGACCAGGTGATAGACTCCACAGCCGGATGCGAGTTGTTGAGCTTCTTGGATGCATACTCAGGATATCACCAGATCAAGCTGAATCCGGCTGACAGATTGAAGACCGCCTTCATCACGCCATTTGGAGCCTTCTGCTACCTCACCATGACGTTTGGCTTAAGGAATGTCGACGCCACCTTTCAGCGTTGCATGCAGAAGTGCCTCCTCAAGCAGCTCGGCAGGAATGCCCACGTTTACATGGACGACATGGTGGTGAAGACGGAAAAGCGAGGAACACTGCTAGAAGACCTCAAGGTGACCTTTGAGAACCTGCGCCGGTTCCAGATCAAGCTCAACCCCGAGAAGTGTGTCTTCGGAGTACCAGCCGGCCAGCTGCTAGGTTTCCTGGTCTCTGAACGCGGCATAGAATGCAACCCAGTAAAAATCAAGGCCATCGAGAGAATGGAGGTACCCAGCCGACTGCTGGATGTGCATAAGTTCACCGGCTGCTTGGCGTCCATCAGCCGATTCATCAGTCGGATGGGCGAGAAAGCTCTCCCCTTATACCAACTCATGAAGAAGACCACTTTTTTCAAGTGGAACCACAAGGCGGACGAAGCTTTCCACCAGTTGAAGAAGATGCTGACTACTCCACCCGTCCTGGCGGCTCTGACTCCCAAGGAACCTATGCTCCTGTACATCGCTGCCACCAGCCGAGTAGTCAGCACAGTCATTGTAGTAGAGCGCAAGGAGGAAGGCAAGGCGCTACATGTCCAGAGACCAGTATATTACCTGAGCGAGGTACTGTCGACCTCCAAGCAGAACTACCCCCACTACTAGAAGATGTGCCATGGCGTGCACTTTGCTGCCAAGAAATTGAAGCCTTACTTTCAAGAGCATCCAATCACAGTGGTCTGCACGGCTCCACTTGCCGAGATCATCAGTAGCCGAGATGCCTCTGGTCGAGTGGCCAAGTGGGCCATAGAGCTGGCTCCTTACACCATATACTACCAGCCCCGCACCGCTATCAAATCACAAGCACTAGCCGACTTCCTCGTCGACTGGGCCGAGACCCAGTACCTGCCTCTAGCGCCTGACTCCACCCATTGGCGGATGCACTTCGACGGCTCCAAGATGCGCACCGGCTTGGGAGTCGGCGTCGTCCTCACCTCTCCCAAAGGTGACAAGCTCAAATATGCACTGCAAATCCATTTTGCCGCCTCCAACAACGTGGCCGAGTACGAGGCGCTCATTCACGGGCTCCGGCTTGCCAAAGAACTTGGCATCCGCCCGATCTTGTGTTATGGCGACTCGGACTTAGTGGTCCAGCAGTCATGTGGCGACTGGGACGCGAAAGACGCAAACATGGCGAGCTACCGTTTCCTCGTGCAACAACTCAGGAGGTATTTCGAAGGGTGCGAGTCCCTCCATGTGCCAAGAAACGACAACGACCAAGCAGACGCCTTGGCACGAATCGGCTCTACCCGCCAAGCAATACCATCTGGCGTCGCCCTTCAACGCCTCCTCAAGCCGTCTGTCAAGCCTTCACCAGAATCAGACTCCATTTTTGTGCCGGCTCCTCCCGAAGACGGCGGATCCGACTCCAGAGCTCCGGCAGTTGGAACGGGGACTTTGGCGGGCGACTCCAAAGCTGCCACAGTCGAGCCTGGCCCGGGGACTGCGGTGACGGACTCGAAGATTCCAGAACTCGGCCCAAGGACCGCGCCAGTCGGCCTGGGGACTTCATCAGCACAGCAAGCGGCTGTTGACTCCAGCCCACCGCCTCCCAGCCCAGCCGCCCTCGTCCAAGTCGCAGTTCTGGTAGTCGAAGAAATAGCAGCACCCTCATGGGCCCAGCCCATCCTCAAATTCCTGGTGAACAAAGAGCTACCAACTGATGAGACCTCAGCTCGGCAAGTACAACGTCGGGCGGCAGCCTATACCATAATCAATAGAGAGCTAGTCAGGTGCAACGTCACTAGTGTCTACCAGCGCTGCGTAGAGCCAGAGCAAGACCAAGCGATCCTCAAAGACATCCATCAAGGCGAATGCGGCCACCATGCGGCTTCAAGAGCACTCGTCGCCAAAGCTTTTCGGCATGGTTTCTTTTGGCTGACTGCCTTGGAAGAGGCCAAGGAGTTGGTCCAAAAATGCAAAGGGTGCCAGCAGTTCAGCTCCAAGCCGCACCAGCCGGCTTCCGCACTCAAGACCATCCCCATTGCTTGGCCTTTCGCAGTTTGGGGTCTAGACATGGTGGGACCATTCAAGACAGCACGAGGTGGTCTAACTCACCTACTTGTCGCAGTGGACAAGTTCACCAAGTGGGTGGAAGTGAAGCCAATTAAGAAACTGAACGGTCCGACTGCCGTGACCTTCATCACCGATATCACAATTCTGTACGGCATACCACACAGCATCATCACCGACAACGGCACAAATTTTGCCAAAGGCGCCTTGGCCCATTTCTGTCCAACACAGGGCATCCGACTGGACCTAGCGCCCGTCGCCCACCTGCAGTCAAACGGCCAAGTGGAGCGAGCAAACGGCCTCATCCTGTCTGGCATCAAGCCTCGGTTGACCGAGCCTCTGGAGCGCTCGGCTGGCTGCTGGCTCGACGAGCTGCCAGCTGTCCTCTGGAGTATGCGCACGACTCCAAACAACTCAACCGGATTCACGCCCTTCTTCCTCGTCTATGGTGCCGAAGCCGTCATCCCAACGGACATAGAGTTCGACTCCCCACGAGTCACCATGTACACCAAGGAGGAAGCAGAAGAAGCACGACAAGATGGCGTCGATTTGCTGGAAGAGGGCCGGCTGTTGGCACTCAGCCGGTCCAGCATCTACCAGCAGGAAGGTCAGGCCAAGATCTTTCCAAGAAGGCTACCTTGTGCTCCGGCTGATCCAGCGAACAGCCGGCCAGCACAAGTTGTCGCCGCCTTGGGAAGGCCCTTTCATCATCAGCAAAGTACTAGGCAACGATTCCTACTACCTGATCGACGCTCAGAAGCCTCGAGCACGCAAGAGGGACGACTCCGGCAAGGAGACAGAGCGGCCATGGAATGCAAATCTTCTCCGAAGATTTTACAGTTGATGCAGTATGTACCAGGCTACCTTTTGTATTAAAGTACCAAGACTTTAGGCCCCCCGAGACGAGCTCGGGGACTGCCCTCTTTTGTCTGTATGATAAAAATTATGCCTACAAGTATGTTACTCTTTGTCATGCCACTTGGCACCGGGCTCGACAAGTCGGCCCAGGGACTTGCCGCCTTGCACTATGAAATGCTTCCTGCAGCCGGACAAGTAGTGTGTAACACCTAAGCCATCTTCTGTCAGAAGCCGCAGCTCGCAGAGCGACTGTACGGTGGGCAGAGGTAAGGTAGAATGGGTGCTCGCATGAAAAATGGCTAAGGACTCAAAGCGTAAAACATAGCTCAAGACGGCTTCCAGCCTTTCTCGCAAACCGACTCTCGAACAGTCGGATTGTCGTTTTCTATCAAACTTGCTCAAACAATCTTGAAATTAGCTAAGTACTTGCTTTCCCAAAGTAGCCTAGCACTTGATCCAGCAACAGTCCGTAGAGCGGCTGTACGATTGGCAAGGCAGGCAACTAAGAGAAAGCGGTAAAGGAAAACAGCCAAAAGAACAATGAGCAAGAAAAGATATATATAGATATATATATATATATAACATATGCCCTTGGCCGAATTGTCGAGTAGAGGTTCAAAATACACCCTGCCGGTGGAATTGTGCGAATTAACAAGTTCTTCAAAAGACTACTAAAGCAGATAAAAAAAAGACACATCGGCAGCTTAGGGGGCGGTAGATGGATTCGGGGGGTCGGAGGAGGCGCCAGCGTCAGGCGTCGGGGCGGTCGGCCAGCTAGTCTCGGCTTGATCGCCTCTGGCAGTAGTCAGGTCGGTCGCACGCGGCTCGTTGCTGGAGGCACGGTCGGGCTGAGGCTGGCCGTCTGCTCCGTCTTCTGGTGCCTCCGCCTTGCCCTCATCCTCCGCCTCATCCTCCTCCTCGACGCTGGAGCCAATCACCTCCGCCGAGTCTTTGCCGTAGTCTGTGTTCATCCCAAACCACTCCGGCGGTACCTCCTCGCCGTCTTCAGACCGCTCGGGGACGAAGATGCTTGTGTCGGTGTACTCTGCGATCGCCGCAGCATGCTTGACGAGGGCGTCTTCCGCAGCCGCCAGCTCCGGCTGGGCCTCCGACCGAAGGGTGGCCAACCGGTCTAGATCCAGCCCCGGGTACCATGCCTTGACGAACTCCAAGGCCCGGCGCACTCCAGCCCGGGATGAAGAGCCCTTCTAGGCCTCGAGGCGACCAGCCGTGACCTCCAACCAGTTGGCCGTCAGGCTGGGGGTGTGCGGAGCCTGCGTATCCGTCCAAAGGGTGGAAATCGCCTGGGCGCCGACGCGTTGAAGCCGGTGCAGCATACGATGAGCCGGCTGGAGGCGAGCCTCGATGCTCAAGATGTGCTCATCAAGAGTTCGGGGGGCATCGGCGGCGATCTCCACGCCCTCCGCCCTACGACTTTCACGATCGGCCTCGATGGCTTAGATAGCAGCCTGCGACTGCCTAGGGAAGAAGTCTGCAAAAGACACGAAGAAACGAAAAAGCAAGTCAAAAACCAGGAGTCGGCACGATTTAAGTCGACGGCTTGAAGAAAGAAAATAAAGAGACTAACCATCAACGATGTCTTCAATCTCGTGGAAGCCGGAGGACAGCAGCGCCTCCTTGTCAGACCAGGAGGAGTGCTCGCTCGCGAACTCGGCCAAGAGGGTGGTTTCCGTCTCCTCCGCCTCCCTCTGTGACTTCGCAAGCAGCTCCTTTTGCTCTGCCAATTGAGTGGCCAGCAGATCGCGCTCTGTGGCAAGCCTGTTGCACTCCTCCCCTCTGGCGAGTAGGGCGGAGTTGGCTTCGCTCAGCTGCTGTTGAAGAGCAGCATTGGCTCCTGAAGGAAAGGAAGAAAGACAACAATCGTCAATAAGTAGGTCGCCAGGGAGATCCGGCCCGACTGCTCAGCAGTCGGCCTGAATCTCGGGGACTACAGCCCGCAGGTGCGCTAGCGCGCCCCCGTAGAGAAGAAAAAAGAGGGAAGGACTTACTCCGGCTCTCCGCCAAGTCGGTGGTCCGCTTGCCCAGCTCTTCAACATTACGATTGAAGGCAGTGACGCAGAGGTTGTGGTAATCCTGCAACAAGCATTTCAAACAAAGTTAGTACCCAGAAATTCATCAATTGGAGTTCCGGGCCGCCTGCTTAGCAGCCGGCCCGAAACTCGGGGACTACACCCAATGGGTGCGCTGGCGCGCCCCCACAGAGAGGAACAAGAAAAACAAAGGCCCAAAGAAAAAACATACCCGGACGGCTGCGCGTGACGCTAGGAACGCCTTGGTGCAACTCTGGAGGGCGTCGCCCTCAGCGCGGAGCTTCGCCTGGACGTCCAGGAGCGCCCGGTTCAGCGGCCCTGTGCCACCTCCTCGCACCCACCCAACCGGTGCGGCGCTCGTCGCTTCAGCGTCTGGAGCCGCCGAGCTGGCGGTGCCGGCTTCCAGGGGGTGGGGTGCCGAAGTCGCCTTCTCCAGACGACGGCGCGCTGGCGAGCTGACCTGGAGGAGTAGCCTCGCCACGGCCTCGTCTTCGGTTGGCGGCACCGGAGGGTCCGCTGGCTGCTCGCCTTGCACGCCTTCAGACGGCGGCGGCGGAACCTTCGCACCCGGAGTAGAGGGCTCGCCGCCTTCCCTCTCCCCGACGAGGTTCTCCCCGCAGGCTCCTCCAGTCTTCCCCGTGAACTCCGGGGGCGGTGGCGCAGAGTTCAGCGGGGCAACAAGCAAGGCCAACTGGCGGCGTGCGGCTTCCTCGGCCTGCTGCTTCGCTGTGGCGGCGGCTTCGGCCTCCGCTAGTTTTTTCTTAGCGGAGGCCTCCGCCCTGTCCGTCTATGTACTAGGGATAGTATCATGGTGATGCATAGCAACGAGAGGGGATAGTATCGTCTACGTACCCTCGTAGACCGTAAGCGGAAGCATTATCACAACGCAATTGATGTAGTCGTACGTCTTCACGATCGACCGATCTAGTACTGAAGATACAACACCTCCGCGATCTGCACACATCCGTCTCGGTGACGTCCCGCAAACTCACGATCCAGTAGAGCTTCAAGGGAGAGCTTCGTCAGCACGACAGTGTGATGATGGTGATGATGTTGCTACCGGAACAGGGCTTCGCCTAAGCACTACAACGATATTACCAAGGTGGCTTATGGTGGAGGGGGCCACCGCACATGGCTAAAGATCAATGATCAACTTGTGTGTCTATGGGGTGCCCCCTCCCCCGTATATAAAGGAGTGGAGGAGGGGGAGGGGGCCAGCCTCTCTAGGCACGCTCCAAGGAGTCCTACTCCCACCGAGAGTAGGATCCCCCCTTCCCTTTGTTGGTTTTAGGAGAGAAGGAAGGGGAGGGAAGAAGGAAGGAAAGGGGGGCCGGCCCCCTCCCATTTCAGATTGGGCTTGGGGGGCGCTCCCCCTCCTTTGCTTCTTTCCCCTCTCTTCCACTAAGGCCTATATACCTCCTGGGGGGTTCCGGTAACCTCCCAGTACTGCGGTATACTCCCTATTTCACCCGAAACCATTCTGATGTCCAAACATAGGCTTCCAATATATCGATCTTTACATCTGACCATTTCGAGACTCCTCGTTATGTCTGTGATCAAATCTGGGACTCTGAACTATCTTCGGTACATCAAAACACATAAACTCGTAATACCGATCATCACCGAACGTTAAGCGTGCGGACCCTACGGGTTCGAGAACTATGTAGACATGACCGAGACATGTCTCCAGTCAATAACCAATGGCGAAACCTGGATGCTCATATTGGTTCCTACATATTCTATGAAGATCTTTATCGGTCAAACCGCATAACGATATACGTTCTTCCCTTTGTCATCGGTATGTTACTTGCCTGAGATTTGGTCGTCGGTATCTCAATACCTAGTTCAATCTCGTTACCGGCAAGTCTCTTTACTCGTTCCGTAATGCTACATCCTGTAACTAACTCATTAGCTACATTGCTTGCAAGGCTTATACTGATGTACATTATTGAGAGGGCCCAGAGATACCTCTCCGACAATCGGAGTGACAAATCCTAATCTTGATCCATGCCAACTCAACAAACACCATCGGAGACACCTGTAGAGCACCTTTATAATCACCCAGTTACGTTGTGACGTTTGGTAGTACACAAAGTGTTCCTCCGATATTCGGGAGTTGCATGATCTCATAGTCATAGGAACATGTATAGTTATGGAGAAAGCAATAGCAACAAACTAAACGATCATCGTGCTAAGCTAACGGATGGGTCAATTCAATCACATCATTCTCTAATGATGTGATCCCGTTAATCAAATGACAACTCATGTCTATGGTTAGGAAACATAACCATCATTGATTCAACGAGCTAGTCAAGTAGAGGCAAACTAGTGACACTCTGTTTGTCTATGTATTCACACATGTACTAAGTTTCCGGTTAATACAATTCTAGCAAGAGTAATAAACATTTATCATGATATAAGGAAATAAAAATAACAACTTTATTATTGCCTCCAGAGCATATTTCCTTCAGTCTCCCACTTGCACCAGAGTCAATAATCTAGATTACATTGTAATGATTCTAACAATCATGGAGTCTTGGTGCTGATCATGTTTTGCTTGTGAGAGAGGCTTAGTCAATGGGTCTGCAAAATTCAGATCCGTATGAGTCTTGCAAATCACTATGTCTCCCTCCTTGACTTGATCGTGGATGGAATTGAAGCGTCTCTTGATGTGCTTGGTTCTCTTGTGAAATTTGGATTGCTTTGCCAAGGCAATTGCACCAGTATTGTCACAAAAGATTTTCATTGGACCCGACGCACTAGGTATGACACCTAGATCGGATGAATTCCTTCATCCAGACTCCTTCATTTGCTTCTTCCGAAGTAGCTATGTATTCCGCTTGACCCATAGATCCCGCCACGACGCTCTACTTGGAACTGCACCAACTGACAGCTCCACCTAATAAAAACACGTATCCGGTTTGTGACTTAGAGTCATGTGGATCAGTGTCAAAGCTTGCATCGACGTAACCGTTTACGACGAGATCTTTGTCACCTTCATATATGAGAAACATATCCTTAGTCCTTTTCAGGTATTTCAGGATGTTCTTGACTGCTGTCCAGTGATCCACTCCTGGATTACTTTGGTACCTCCCTGCTAAACTTATAGCAAGGCACACATCAGGTCTGGTACACTGCATTGCATACATGATAGAGCCTATGGCTGAAGCATAGGGAACACCTTTCATTTTCTCTCTATCTTCTACAATGGTCGGGCATTGAGTCTGACTCAACTTCACACCTTGTAATACAGGCAAGAACCCTTTCTTTGCCTGATCCATTTTGAACTTCTTCAAAACTCTATCAAGGTATGTGCTTTGTGAAAGTCCAATCAAGCGTCTTGATCTATCTCTATAGATCTTGATGCCCAATATATAAGAAGCTTCACCGAGGTCTTTCATTGAAAAAATCTTATTCAAGTATCCTTTTATGCTATTCAGAAATTCAGTATCATTTCTGATCAACAATATGCCATCTACATATAATATCAGAAATGCTATGGAGCTCTCACTCACTTTCTTGTAAAGGCTTCTCCAAAAGTCTGTATAAAACCATATGCTTTGATCACACTATCAAAGCGTATATTCCAACTCCGAGAGGCTTGCACCAGTCCATAAATGGATCGTTGGAGCATGCACACTTTGTTATCACCTTTTGGATTGACAAAACCTTCTGGTTGCATCATATACAACTCTTCTTTAAGGTATCCATTAAGGAATGCAGTTTTGACATCCATTTGCCAAATTTCATAATCATAAAATGCGGCAATTGCTAACATGATTCAGACGGACTTAAGCGTCGCTATGGGTGAGAAGGTCTCATCATAGTCAGCTCCTTGAACTTGTCGAAAACCTTTCGCAACAAGTTGAGCTTTGTAGATAGTAACATTACCATCAGCGTCAGTCTTCTTCTTGAAGATCCATTTATTTTCTATGGCCTGCTGATCATCGGGTAAGTCAACCAAAGTCCACACTTTGTTCTCATACATGGATCCCATCTCAGATTTCATGGCTTCAAGCCATTTTGCGGAATCTGTGCTCACCATCGCTTCCTCATAGTTCGTAGGTTCGTCATGGTCAAGTAACATGACTTCCAGAACAGGATTACTGTACCACTCTGGTGCGGATCTTACTCTGATTGACCTATGAGGTTCGGTAGTAACTTGATCAGAAGTTTCATGATCATCATCATTAGCTTCCTCACTTAGTGGTGTAGGAATCACTGGAACTAATTTCAGTGATGAACCACTTTCCAATAAGGGAGAAGGTACAATTACCTCATCAAGTTCTACTTTCCTCCCACTCACTTCTTTCGAGAGAAACTCCTTCTCTAGAAAGGATCCATTCTTAGCAACGAATATCTTGCCTTAGGATCTGTGATAGAAAGTGTACCCAACAGTCTCCTTTGGGTATCCTATGAAGACACATTTCTCCAATTTGGGTTCGAGCTTATCAAGTTGAAGCTTTTTGACATAAGCATTGCAGCCCCAAACTTTAACAAATGACAACTTGGGTTTCTTGCCAAACCACAGTTCATAAGGTGTCGTCTCGACGGATTTAGATGGTGCCCTATTTAATGTGAATGCAGTTGTCTCTAAAGCGTAACCCCAAAATAATAGCGGCAAATCAGTGAGAGACATCATAGATCGCATCATATCTAGTAAAGTGTGGTTACGACGTTCGGACACACCATTACGTTGTGGTGTTCCATGTGGCGTGAGTTGCGAAACTATTCCGCATTGTTTCAAATGAAGTCCAAACTCATAACTCAAATACTCACCTCCACGATCAGATCGTAGAAACTTGATTTTCTTGGTACGATGATTTTCCACTTCACTCTGAAATTCTTTGAACTTTTCAAATGTTTCAGACTTATGTTTCATCAAGTAGATATACCCATATCTTCTCAAATCATCTGTGAAGGTGAGAAAATAATGATATCCGTCGCGAGCTTCAATGTTCATTTGACCACATACATCAGTATGTATGATTTCCAATAACATTGTTGGTCGCTCCATTATTCCCGAGAACGGAGTTTTAGTCATCTTGCCCATGAGGCATGGTTCTCAAGTACCTAGTACACCAATATGACCTAAATGGCAGTGCCACAAATAAGTTGCACTATCATTATCAACTCTGCATCTTTTGGCTTCAATACTATGAACATGTGTATCACTACTATCAAGATTTAGTAAAAATAGACCACTCATCAGGGGTGCATGACCATAAAAGATATTACTCATATAAATAGAACAACCATTATTCTCTGATTTAAATGAATAACTGTCTCGCATTACACAGGATCCAGATATAATGTTCATGCTCAACGCTGGCACCAAATAACAATTATTTAGGTCTAAAACTAATCCCGAAGGTAGATGTAGAGGTAGCGTGCCGACGGCGATCACATCGACTTTGGAACCATTTCCCACGCGCATCATCACCTCGTCCTTAGCCAATCTTCACTTAATCCGTAGCCCCTGTTTCGAGTTGCAAATGTTAGCAATTGAACCAATATTAAATACCCAAGCACTACTGCGAGCATTAGTAAGGTACACATCAATAACATGTATATCAAATATACCTTTCACTTTGCCATCCTTCTTCTCGCCAAATACTTGGGGCGGTTCTGTTTCCAGTGACCAGTTCCTTTGTAGTAGAATCACTCAGTCTCAGGCTTAGGTCCAGACTTGGGTTTCTTCACTTGAGCAGCAACGGCTTGTTGTTCTTCTTGAAGTTCCCTTTCTTCCCTTTACCCTTTTTCTTGAAACGGGTGGTCTTATTGACCATCAACACTTGATGTTCCTTCTTGATTTCTACCTTTGCAACCTTTAGTATTGCGAAGAGCTCAGGAATCGACTTATCCATCCCTTTCATATTATAGTTCATCATGAAGCTCTTGTAGCTTGGTGGCAGTGATTGAAGAACTCTGTCAATGACACTATCATCAGGAAGATTAACTCCCAGTTGAGTCAAGTGGTTGTGGTACCCAGACATTTTGAGTATATGTTCACTGACGAAACTATTCTCCTCCATCTTGTAGCTGTAGAACTTATTGGAGACTTCATATCTCTTAATCCGGGCATTTTCTTGAAATATTAACTTCAACTCCTGGAACATCTCATATGCTCCATGACTTTTAAAATGTTGTTGAAGTCCCAGTTCTAAGCCGTAAAGCATGGCACACTGAACTATCGAGTACTCATCAGCTTTGCTCTGCCAGGTGTTCACAACATTTGGCGTTGCTCCTGCAGCGGGTTTGTTACCTAGCGGTGCTTTCAGGACGTAATTCTTCTGTGCAGCAATGAAGATAATCCTCAAGTTACAGACCCAGTCCGTGTAGTTGCTACCATCATCTTTCAACTTAGCTTTCTCTAGGAACGCATTAAAATTCAGCGGAACAACAGAACGGGCCATCTATCTACAACAACATAGACATGCAAAATACTATCAGGTACTAAGTTCATGATAAATTAAAGTTCAGTTAATCAAATTACTTAAGAACTCCCACTTAGATAGAAATATCTATAATCATCTAAGTGATCACGTGATCCAAATCAACTAAACCATGTCCGATCATCACGTGAGATGGAGTAGTTTTCAATGGTGAACATCACTATGTTAATCATATCTACTATATGATTCACGCTCGACCTTTCGGTCTCCAGTGTTCCGAGGCCGTATCCGCATATGCTAGGCTCGTCAAGTTTAACCCGACTATTCCGTGTGTGCAAAACTAGCTTGCACCCGTTGTATGTGAACATAGAGCTTATCACACCTGATCATCACGTGGTGTCTCGGCACGATGAACTGTAGCAACAGTGCATACTCAGGGAGAATACTTATACCTTGAAATTTAGTGAGAGATCATTTTATAATGCTACCACTGAACTAAGCAAAATAAGATGCATAAAGGATAAAAATCACATGCAATCAATATAAGTGATATGATATGGCCATCATCATCTTATACCTTTGATGTCCATCTCCAAAGCACCGTCATGATCACCATCGTCGCCGGCTTGACACCTTGATCTCCTACGGAAGCATCATTGTCGTTTCGCCAACTATTGCTTCTATGACTATGGCTACCGCTTAGTGATAAAGTAAAGCAATTACATGGCGATTGCATTTCATACAATAAAGCGACAACCATATGGCTCCTGCCAGTTGCCGATAACTGTGTTACAAAACATGATCATCTCATACAATAAAATTTAGCATTATGTCTTGACCATATCACATCACAACATGCCCTGCAAAAACAAGTTAGACGTCCTCTACTTTGTTGTTTCAAGTTTTACGTGGCTGCTACGGACTGAGCAAGAACCGTTCTTACCTACGCATCAAAAATCACAACGCGGTATAGTGATTGCTTTTTGATCTTCAGAAAGAACCATGTCCATCGAATCCGATTCAACTAAAGCTGGAAATAGACACCAACTAGCCACCTATGTGCGAAGCACGTCGGTAGAACTAGTCTTGCGTAAGCGTAGCATAATGTCGGTCTGGGCCGCTTCATCCAACAATGCCGCTGAATCAAGAATCAACTAGTGAAGGAAAGCAATATGTATATACCCACGCCCACAACTCCTTTGTGTTCTACTCGTGCATATCTTCCCCTAATAATAAACCAGCTATTGTTTCTGGTCGCACGTTGTCACCAATTTTGCAGAAAAGTCCTTGTGGTTTTCGATATTAAACCTGCGGTCCTTTTTAAAGTGAGAAAACGTTTCAAGCCCAGATCCGTCCCGCCCAGGCCCGAGTGCCGCAGCCGCCACCACCAGTGCCCGCGGAGCGCCCGACCCAGAGTTTCCTTCTCCCGTGCGGTTCCTCCCCGGCCTCCCTCGTGCCGCCCCAACCTCCACCGCCTCCCACCACATCTCGCCGGCAGCCCAGAAACTCCGCGCCACCTGCCGTCCCTACCTAGCAGCGCGACCCGACCCCTTCCACCACCCGCGCTATTGCGCTCCTCCCGCGTATGGCCACCAGCGCCGGATCCGGCCACCGTGGAGCCCTGCGGCGCCAACCACCGCCTACAGCGCTAGATCCGGTCATCCCGGCCATCTACCACCTTCTTCTACCTTGAGCCGTAGGAGAGATCCCCCCTCTCTCCGCAGTTTGGCGCTGGAAGCCAGGCTCATGGACCACGCCGCTGTGACTGGATGGGCCGTTCCCCTCATCCCTTCTTCCTCACATGCGAGCATGCGCAGCTCACATGTCACTCACTTCTCTGTTAAGGAGGTGAGCAGGTGGTCCACACCTTCCTCTGGCTGTCACCTCCACGACACCCACCCACATGGTGGACCGCAGTGAAGATGTCGGCCATCTCACGGTGAAAATCCCAGTCGGCGCGGACTTGCAATTTGTTTCGTGTGCGTGCAATACTCCAGGTGCAGTGCATCGGCCACGCTGCTTGCGTTCAGGCATCACAGGAGTTGCAGTTCGGTGCAGTGGCAAAAGTTTGATTTGTGCAATTTAAGGTTAAGTTTTCAGTTTAGCTCCCTGTTTCACGGGATATGTGTAGTTCAGTACTGCGTGCTAGCAGATTCAGTGTTGTTGTGTGTGTGTAGTGCAGTTCATCGGTGGGGCAATCTGGCTGGTGGCCATGTGTTGTTCTTGCTCCTACCTCGGATCCAATTCTCCACGACATCCAGGTCTGCGAGTGTGTTTTGGGCAGCACATGCAGCTGACAGCGCGGTGTTGGTTTAGCTCGTTGGCATGCAGTTCTGTACCGCGGGCGTGCAGCTCACCAGTGTCAAGCTTGTAGTTCCTTGGCGTTGGCAATCAATTCTTGTTGGCGTGCCTCTCTAGGCTCCTACCATAGACCTGGATATATGGATAGGTTTCATTTATTCAATGGTTCATTGATGCACGAGTAAACTTGCAAAGCGGCATCCTGCTTATGTAGCTTTCCGTCCATTGACTAGCCGGCTATCCATGCAACTGGTAATGACTGTGCAGCAGCCAAACTTAAATAAAAATCATACATCCGGCCTATAATCCCTTGCAATTGATTATATATTTTAACAAACACGAGATGACAAAACATCATTTAATTTTAAGAGAATTAATAAATTATAGAAACTGAAGTGGCATATATATGACGGTTTGATCTGTAGGCCTTTTATGTTTTTTTCCAAAAGCAGAGAAGGCAGAAGAATCTCATCTCCAACGTGTTCAGCACAAAGAAGATGAACCATGCAAAAACTCAAGGTGGACCATGGTGGCTTCACTGCTGGCGGAACGGCAGAGGGCTTGGCTGCTGCCAGGGTGATTCAAAGGGAGTATATAGGTAGAGTTTTTGCAGCCTCTTGCACGAACATGATTAATGGTAGCTTCTATTCCATGACATGATTTTGCAGCTGTAATGATATGTTTCATGCGAGAGGACATAAATTTGCATCATATTTTTCTGTCCAGTTAGTTCCAAATTACAATGTTTGTGCTATCAGTGACAATTTGGTGGAATAAGATGAGTCATATATAAACCGAATGTAAGCTTTCACATCAACCTTTGCTCTTGATTGTCTTTGCAAGTCCATAGATATAATTTTTAGGATTTTCCTTTACTCATAGTAAGTGCTGAATATTTTGTCCTTTAACCCTTTAGGTGTAAATACCTATGATGTGGCTAGCAAAGTTGGTAACACGCACAGTATAACCATTATGATCTGCACAGGGATATCACCTAGGTGCATAAA
Organism: Triticum aestivum; assembly: GCF_018294505.1. NCBI lineage: Eukaryota > Viridiplantae > Streptophyta > Magnoliopsida > Poales > Poaceae > Triticum > Triticum aestivum. The sequence continues at coordinate 611,152,173 of NC_057812.1, forward strand.
TCATAATCATTCAGATTTTATTTGGCAAGCTGGAGCTACCCGGCACTTTCGATTTGGTGCCAAGATGGATGGACTCAACTGAGTGACCCACTGTCAGGTATTGTTGTTCAGTTATCCCGAGGGTAACGTGGATATGTTCTGTTTGAGATCAAAGCTTGGTATTGCTAGAATATATATATGTGATGTGCACTGAGATTTCAGATATATAACAACAGTGATACAACACACTGTTTCTCTTGCTATTGACGACCACTTGAATTAGCATACCTTATAATAATATTTCTATCTTGGCATTATGAGTGTTGTTCAGTGGCAATATTCGCTATGCCGAAGGTAATAGTGATGCACCTCTGCCAAGAAGGCTCTTTCCTGTTCAATGCAATGACAGAACGCTGAAACATCATGGTGTCCATGCTAAAAGATAATGATTCACCCCCTGGCTTCTTATTGCTGTATCCACTTGGGGAATAGCTTTTGGAAACCATGATACATATATATCTATGATAGATGCTTAATGTAAGTGGTCAGAGTAATGGGTAGAGCAATCAAAGAACCACAATTTATATCCCTTTAAATAAAGATAAGTATTCACTCATTGTTTATTGGTTATATTTTCAGGTCATAAATCATTTCTTTTGTTGAAGGAAGAGACTCCATTTTCTGTCGAGGACCGAATCGCACTAACCAATCGGCTTACTTGGTTAGAAGAAACTGAGAAAGGGGAGCATCTTACACCTAATAGGAAGCGGTGGTCTAATCCTAATCTCACCCAATAGACATACATTACTACAAAATTTTCTTGCATGCCGCCGCCCATATTTTTTCATTACTAACATAACCTTTTTAGATCACCCGCAAAAAAGACCTTTTTAGGTCAAGCGTGCCTTGCATTACATTTGGTCTACTATACTGCAACTTCAAACCACAATCCCTCTGTATGTTGACTGTATTTTTTGGAATTGAATTATGTATTCAAAGCTATTGTTCGTCATAGACACCGTTTAAAAATCGTACAAGGGGCACACAAAATGTACATGTACTCTTCTGTTTGAATATATGTCTATAAATGGATTAACTGAGCCAAAGGCAGTGCCTTTTTCATATGAATATATGTGTACCACCTCTTTCAGATAATCATATATGTTTGCCGGCAGATTATATATGCATTAAACTACAAATAAATTTATTTGTGCGACTTGATACCGGATATATACAGATTGCATGTCTCTTCGGGCATCCCCAATGCTAGGCGCCAATGGTGGATACTAGGATTTATTTTCCGATAGATCGCCAGCTACGTTATTTGTTCCCAGCGCCTGATGCCGCATTGATGCCAATAGATGCATCGAGCGCTTGCTTTTTTCCTGGACATGCGATTTAAGAAACCGGGAGCCGGCCCTACGTATTTAGAGCCCGTGATAAGCGTCTAACATTGGAGAAGAAGGCACTTACTTTTTCTTAATTTTTTTGATGTTTACTCTAGGCGTCTGCACAAGAGTAGCATTGTAGATGCCCTTAAGCTATAGGCTATAATAGTTGTTTTACCAATCACAAATAAGCAACCAATGAAGAAATAGTACAAATTTAGAGCACAATACATCATGATCTATTGGAAATTACATGTTCTCTATTTAACATATCAACCAGTCAAAGTGGCCATCTTGCATTGACCTTGAAAGTGTGATTTTTGGCTAGGACGCCGAACGAGGCAAGCAGGTTGAACTCAAATTTAAGTATATAGTTAATCCAGCATGATACACTAAAAAATAAGTTAATGGAGTACTAAACAGTACATTGAGTCCGAGCTTTGTTGACAGCCCTACCGGCTGGAGGTAAACACATACTTTTTTCCTTTTTATATAAAATAAAATACTTGTACTAATGTCTATTCCATGCATTTTCATACATTATTCAACATTTTTTTGCATTATTCAATTAAGTCATTCTTTTAATTCACGTTATTAAGGTAAGGTAGGAATATAAAAAAAGAATTATTCTTTTTCTTCTGTTGCAACGTAGTCAATGTTTTCTCCCGTTGCAATGCACGGGTCTTTTGCTAGTAACATCTATGCATAAACCTGGTTCGGATACCACTATTGAGGAACGCAGTAATTTCACAAAAAATTCCTACGCACACGCAAGATCATGGTCATGCATAGCAACATGAGGGGAGAGTATCGTCCATGTACCCTCCTAGACTATAAGCGGAAGCGTTATGACAACGCAGTTGATGTAATCGTACGTCTTCACGATCGGACGATCTAGTACCAAAGATACGGCACCTTCGCGATCTGCACACGTTCGGCTCGATAATGTCTCGTGAACTCACGATACAGTAGAGCTTCGAGGGAGAGTGTCAGTGTCAAAACCGGCGGATCTCGGGTAGGGGGTCCCGAACTGTGCGTCTAAGGCGGATGGTAACAGGAGGCAGGGGACACGATGTTTACCCAGGTTCGGGCCCTCTTGATGGAGGTAATACCCTATGTCCTGCTTGATTGTTCTTGATGATATGAGTATTACAAGAGTTGAGCTACCACGAGATCGTAGAGGCTAAACCCTAGAAGCTAGCCTATGGTATGATTGTATCTTGACTAAACCCTCCAGTTTATATAGACACGGGAGGGGGCTAGGGTTACACAAAGTCGGTTACAAGGGAGGAGATCTACATATCCGTATTGCCAAGCTTGCCTTCCACGCCAAGGAAAGTCACATCCGGACAATGGACGAATTCTTCAATCATGTATCTTCATAGTCCAACAGTCCGGCCAAAGGATATAGTCCGGCTGTCCAGAGACCCCCTAATCCAGGACTTCCTCAGTAGCCCCTGAACCCGGCTTCAATGATGATGAGTCCGGCGCACAGATTTCTTCGGCATTGCAAGGCGGGTTCCTCCTCCGAATACTCCATAGAAGATTTTTGAACACAAGGATAGTGTCCGGCTCTGCAAAACAAGTTCCACATACCACCATAGAGAGAATAATATTTCCACAAATCTAATCTGCTGACACATTTCGACAGCATGACATCATCTCACGACCCGGTCATTATTTGAACCGCTTTTCTCAACCAGCACTGCACATATTGCGAGGCGGTTTTCTTGAAACATCTTGTCGAAGCAAAGATCGTGTCCCCCTTATTACGGGATTCTCATCAATACGGACGTGGGTAACCCACTCGTGCCCATTGGTATGACTCCTCAATTTTAGGCAAGTTCCAAATAGCCACGGGGAGGACGCTTGATATTCACCCTCTTTATAAAGAGGCCAATGTATGTCCTTTTTTCCTTCTCGTGGTCAATCGAATCCTTTCCCCGCCTTGAGTTCCAACACCCAAGGCTCAGGTCAGGCGCTCCATACCTTCAACCATGTCCGGATCCAACCTCCAAGGTCGGTGGATGCCCTCCTCTGTCACGGAGGAGGACATCAAGAAGCTGAGAGAGGCCAGGTATCTGACCACCAAAATCTCGCACAGGCTGCCCGCCCGAGGGCAGTTCATCCCCACTCCCGAACCCAATGAGAGTGTTGTGTTCATCTCTCACTTCCTCCGAGGGCTAGGCCTCGCTCTAGATCCCTTTGTTAGGGGGCTCATGTTCTATTACGGGCTGGATTTTCATGATCTGGCCCCGGACTCCCTCCTTCACATCTCGTCGTTTATCGTCGCGTGTGAGGCCTTCCTCCGCATTACCCCACACTTCGGCATGTGGCTCAAGACCTTCAATGTGAAGCCGAAGATGATCGAGGGGCGGCACGCAGAGTGCGGAGGTGCTGTAGTAAGCAAAAGCGCTGATGCTCCATGGCCAGTGGGTTCCTTCCCAGAGGTGTCCAATTTGTGGCAGTGAGAGTGGTTCTATATCACAGCTCCCCGGAGTTCCAAGTGGGTGGCCACCCCTGCCTTTCGCTCAGGCCCCCCACCACAACTGATGTCATGGATCAACAAGGGGCTGAATTGGGGGCTAGTAAATGATGTGCCAATATTGCAGAGTCGCGTCTAAGATCTCCTCGAGAGAGATGTCAACCTGGTCTCAGTAATGCAAGTCATGCTAGTTCGTCGAGTCCAGCCTTGCAAACGTCGATCCCTCCGTGTGTGGGAATTCAACCCAGAAGGACCGCGGACTATTCAGCACTTCCTCGGCATGACGCTCGAAGAGATGTACAAATTGTTCTTCGAACCCCAAATAGAGTGTCCGGACACCACCGAGGATGCGGGTCTGAGCTGTAATCGCCCCGATACCCAAGTAAGTAATCCCATGGCCGAACACACTGTCTTTTTATTTATCATAACATCATTATGAAAAGTTTCTCTTTGACCAGGACTGGATAGCAAAGGCGAAGATGGTCAGGTGTACGGCCCCCCTTCCCGAAGGCTCGGCCAATTCAGTACTAGTCAGGATGCTCGAGTCGGCGCCTTATCAAGCGCCCTCAAGGGAAGATGAATGGGGGAATAAAGAGGCTGAAAGCAGGCCTCACTCATCATTCATCCAAACCAGGGGAATTAGTGCCTCCGCGAAGGAGGATAGCCAGGGAGAAGGATCGAAAATTCCCTCTCCCCAAGGAAGGAAAAGGATCACCTCTGAAGACCCGGAAACAAAGGTTTCCAAACGGGGGAAGAAATCTTCGCCAGAGGGTCCGGCGTTGGAGGGTACTCTTGCCGTACAGTGTCCGCAAGGGGATCAGCCCTCGACCGAGCTGTAAGTAAACAAAAAGTACTTAATAGTGAAAATATCCTACCTTACTTCTGAAGACAATAATCGAAGCTTATATCTTGTAGTGCGGATCGTAGCCCTTCTCGACAGAGTTCATTTACGGGACATCTTCCAGAGATAATGGAGAGCGAAACACCTCCCCCTACCACCCCGCCTCATGAGGCGGGCGACCCTGAAGTGTCATCGCGGAGGGTTTCTCCTGATCCTCCAAGGCCACAGGGTAATCCTTTGGCCACCCGGAGTCCTTAGTATTCGGCTCCTAAAGAGAGCAACAGAAAGAATCCGGAACCATACATTGTGCGGTCGGACGCACTGAAGGATCTTCTGGAGCAAGTGGCCATCTCAGAAGCGCATCGTACGCTAATGGGTACGGTAATTGAAAGGATTTCATCCGCCGAAAGTGGGTTGCATGAAGCTTTTATGAGCCTGCTGAAAGGCTTTGAGGTACGTGAAATAGTGTATGTTTTTGACAGTACTGCACACGTTAGGTGTGCCCTATGCAGATAGCAGCCCCTGATACTCTAGTAGTCGTCGAAAACGGCGACAAATAGAGGATCATAGTCCTAGGTAGTAACCAGACCGCCTTTATGTGCAGGTGGCTGAAGGTCCAGTGGCTAGCCGGACTAATGAGTTTGCCGAGCTAAAGCGGCAACTTGATGCGGCAGATGCCGACATCGTGCTTGTCAACAAGCGGCTTGACGAGGCACAGGGTAAGTGATTTCTCCGGTGATCAACACATAGTAAGAGGAGCATGATACCCGTATTTTTAATATGTTGTGATTGCAGATGGAGCTGCCACTGTGGAGACCCTTCGGGCAGAACTTGCCCGAGCCAAGGAGCAAGACAGAAATAGCGATGCGGCCACTCTAAAGGCGGTCGAAGAGCTGAGGGCCGAATAGGCCGCACATTACCAGAGCAAGGAAAGAATGGCCAAGATGGCTGTTGAGTTGAAAGATGCCATCGACCGTTACCAGCTTCTTGAAGAAGAGAGCCATGTGAAGGCGACGGATCTGGAGAAGGCCATGGTAGCAGCCAAGGAAGCCCGCTCCAAAATACGAGCGACGAAGGAGGAGCTGCATCAAGCTGGAGATATCGCAGCTAGGAAGCCCTTTTTGTTGCGGACTAAGTTCGGAGATCCGAAGTATGCACCTCTTGATCAACTATGGAGTTCTACAGACTCATACATGGATTTGGCACGAAGTGTTGCTGATGCGGCCGAGTACTTCAAGGATCAAAAAGATCGTGAAGTGGAGAGGCTGTTCTGGTCACAATTCCATGCTCCAGTGCGTCCGCTGTTGTTGAATGAGTGAATGGCCGAGTGGGCCGAGCTCCATAGGTTGTCCAGACTTGCCATGAGGTTTGTTGTGGATCATCTGTGGCCGGGAGGGTCAAGGCCGAATAGTTACTTTAGTTCAGTGCAACAATTCCTTGCCGCTGTGCCGCACATCGACGCTATGAAGAGGGCGGCGTGCATAGAGGGTGCGCGGATGGCACTTGCCCATGTCAAGACATACTGGGCAGATATGGAGGCCACCGCTATTGCAACACAGGGTTCGGCCGTGGGCCGAGATGCTGCCGAGCACTACTTTGAAGAGGTCCTTGAAGGCGCTCGTTCGATAGAGGCGAAGTGCTCAAAGAATATTATGTTCTAGTGACATGTATTCCCATTGTAAAAACAATATTTTATTGAATTATGAAGGTTGTGTTTATACTTTTGCTGGAAAGTATTATGATGCCTCCTATGCGGCCGTTTATGTATATATGTATATAACCTGATAGTTTGCAGTCGTCGGCTTCAGCCCCCACGCATATAATGCGGGGGTGTTCACAAAAAATGTGTATTCACACTTGATCCAATGTCTTGCTCCATTAAGGAGGTGGTAGCGCAGCAAACGAGGCAATCGGACTATATTGCTTTAACACTTTCACTTAGCCATATGAGTTTGACTACAGGACTACTAGATAGCCCCTGGTACCTCCGCGCTCATCCAAATACGGGGTGCGTACGTACATGACCGGGAAACGGCCCTTCGTTAATGCGGAGGAATCCCAAAGATTCCGCTAAGTCATCGAGTGGTTGACCAGTCACGCGCTGTATCATGACAGTTAGTTTTCGGCTTTCTCTACTGAGGTGCTCATCCGGATGAACCAGGGCACAATCGTAGTAGTTCTCCCAGTGCCACCTTAGCCGATATAGCGGAACGTAAGGTACCAAAACATGGGAGCCGGGAAAACCCAAGATTTGACTAAAGACATGATTCGGAGCTAATGCATATAAGGCCAAACTCACGACGCCGAACACTCCCTAAGGTATTCGGTCTTTATAACATATGCCGGGCTGGACAATGCCCTTAATAATAAACCCCGAGTGTCCAGGTACATGCAATATCCTATCGTGGCCACATGCCAAGAACGTCAGTATCCTTCTCGGTTGTATTGAGTATCCAGAGGATGTGAACAACAAGAGACAGTAAAAAAGGTTTATGCAGGGTCTTAATCTGAAAAGAAACCTTTGAGCGGGTCCCTGCTACACGTCTGCGCCTGTGTCTCCATTGTGTCGTGTCCTGGATGGGTGTAGCACGATTGTCATCTGTAAAAGAGAAGAACTTAGGTGAAAGTTGTCGTGCAAGAAAATTGGTTATTATCAATAAACCATTAAAATTCAAGATAAGTCAGGTTGAGCCGAGCTAGCCCTGATTACACGCGGGATGCCCCTGGTACCGTTCACGAGGGTTTAACCATCAAACCAATCTCAAGTATTTGTAGTGATGCGCCAGACTCGTCTAACCATGTCCGTCGCCTTGACAACCTGTCGTTTATTCTGGTTGGTGAGGCCGTCTAGTGCTCGGCTGTTAAAGCTGCCGCACATTCTTCCGGGCGTAGAGAACGCTCAATATTTCCACTAACTGTGATGGTGCAATGTGGACCGGGCATCTTAAGCTTGAGAGAAGCATAATGCGGTACTGCATTAAAACGAGCGAAAGCCGCTCTTCCGAGTACTGCTTGATAGCCACTTCAGAATGGAGCGATGTAGAAAGTTAACTTTTCGCTTCGGAAGTTGTCGGAAGAACCAAATACAACCTCTAGTAATAGAGAGCCCGTACAACGGGCCTCTTGGCCTGGTATTACTCCCTTGAAGGTAGTATTGCTGCGGATGATTTTTGTCGGGTCTATCCCCATTTTATGGACTGTGTCCTGATATATCAGATTTAGACCACTGCTGCCGTCCATAAGGACTCGTACGAGATGGTATCCGTTTATTATTGGGTCTAACACCAAGGCAGCCAATCCTTCATGCTGGATGCTTGTCGCGTGATCCCTGCGATCAAAGGTGATCGGGCAGGCCAACCAGGGGTTGAACTTAGGGGTGACGGGCTCTACGGCGTGTGTGTTTCGATCTCCTCTTTGTCACATGGATCATGTTTATTGTTTTAACCTCTGGTGGGATTTTTTTCTGTCCTCCGGTGCTTTGCTGGCGAGGTTCGTCCTCGTCTTCACTTGGTGTCTCCCCCCCCCCCTTGTGTTCGACGTTTAGCTTACCGGCCTGCTTGAAGGCCCAGCATTCTCTTTGGGTGTGATTTGCAGGTTTATCAGGGGTGGCATGAATCTGACATAGTTTGTCGAGAATCCTGTTTAGGCCAGACGGTCCATCTCTGCTACCTTTGGAAGGCTTTTTCCACTGACCTGGTCGAGAGCCCCTGAATCCGGCGTTTACCGCCGTATTATCCGGGCTTTCTTCTTTATTTCGATGCTTGTTTTTATTGCGTCGTGGTTTTCCATTGCCATCACTGACTTCGGATGTGGTTGGGTCGCTGGTGCTACTACGGGCTAACCAGCTATCTTCGCCCACGCAAAAGAGGGTCATGAGGCTTGTGAGGGCTGCCATTGTTCTCGGTTTTTCTTGGCCGGGGTGTCTGGCGAGCCATTCGTCCCGGACGTTGTGCTTGAAAGCTGCTAAGGCCTCGTCATTCGGGCAGTCGACGATTTGGTTCTTCTTAGTGAGAAACTTGTTCCAAAGCTTTCGGGCTGACTCTTCGGACTGCTGAATTATATGACTTAAATCGTCTGCATCCGGAGGTCGGACATAAGTCCCTTGAAAATTAGCCCGGAAAGCATCCTCAAGCTCCTCCCAACTTCCAATTGAGTTTTCGGGGAGGCTTTTCAGCCAGTGCCGAGCTGGTCCTTTAAGCTTGAGGGGCAAGTATTTGATGGCATGGAGATCGTCTCCATGAGCCATATGGATATGGAGGATAAAGTCCTCAATCCAGACCCCAGGGTTTGTGGTCCCGTCGTACGCCTCTATGTTCACTAGCTTGAATCCTTCTGGGAATTCGTGGTCCAGCACCTCATCAGTGAAACATAGGGGGTGTGCGGCACCCCTATATTTGGATGTATCATGGCGTTCGGACGGTTGTAGTATTCGGTTTTGATTTTGTGCCGGAGCACGCTTCCTGGATCCATAGATGGATCTGGTCATACTGGATTTTTGGCACAAGTCCTCACGTTGATCGTGTGTTGACTTATGTGCGACCTTGTTAGCTGCTCTATCACGGTCACAAGGTGGTTGATCCGGCCGGTTGGGCATTTTATTTTTCGGCTGTATGGGCTCTAAGGCCTCATCGTCAAATTCGGGTAATAGATTGCGCTTTGGATAGCTCTTTGTGTGGTAACTTCCACCATACTTTTCTTCGTTGTCGAGCACTTTGTTCCACCTGCTGTTGAGCATATTTTGTGCGGCCTTAAGCCTTTGCTTCTGCTTCTTTAGACTCCTCGCTGTGGCAATAAACCTTCTGTGGAGGTTCTCTTTCTCCAGGTGTGTTTCCGGGATGATGTGTACATCTTCGTCCGGACTGTTTTCCTCCCTAGAGGGGGTTTGATGAGGTTTATCCTCGGCGTCGCCGTGTTCGGACGTCGGATACGTACTATATTCACCGTTTGCAACTTCATCGTGCTTTGCCGCCGGGGCAATGTGGTCGCCGTTTCCTCTGGAGTCGACCGGAGTGTTGTTTTCTCTTGCGTTGTTATCGCTGTTTTTGCCGAGGCGGGATTTGGAGCGGCGCCTACGTCGACGCTTTCTTTGTTTCTTGGAGGGGTCATCCTCCGCTGTCTCCTCCCGTTCCTCATCATCGTTTTCTTTGGGTGTATCCACCATGTATATGTCATGTGATGAGGTGGTTGTCCAGTGCCCTATGGGCACTAGTTCCTGCTCCTCTCCTGCATCGTCGTCCATGCCGTCAATGTCTGCGGAGTCGAAATCGAGCATGTCGGTTAAATTGTCAACAATGGCTACTAAGTGGGTGGTGGGTGGGCAGCGAATTTCTTCATCGTCTGCATCCCATTCTAGCCGGACATAGTTCGGCCAAGGTTCTCCTGACAAGGAGAGAGACCTTAATGAATTTAGCACATCGCCGAAAGGCGAGTGCTAAAAGTATCTGCGGAGGTGAACTCCATGATCGGCGCCCAATTGGATTCGATGGGCATGGATGTAGGCGGCTCAGAGTCCATGGCTGGAGACGAATCCAGTGGTTTGGCAACACGGCTCTCATAAGGGGTTAAATCAGTATCCGGCTCCATCGCCACTGAGAGTGCGGCCTCAATGGTGGGGTCTATCCCTCCATCCTCGGGTGGCATAATTTGCTCCGGATTGAAGGCCGGAGTAGTTGCAGATGCGATCTCCCGAACACTGTCCGATGGAAGAGTTATGTCATGCTCATGGTGATTGTGTGGTGCACCTGACATGGGCTCGAATCCGTCGAAGATCAAGTCTCCGCGGATGTCGGTAGTGTAGTTTAGGTTTTCGAACCTGACCTGACGGCCAGGGGCGTAGCTCTCGATTTGCTCCAGATGGCCAAGTGAATTGGCCTGCAGTGCAAAGCCGTCGAATACGAAGATCTGTGCGGGGAGGAAAATCTCACCCTGGACCGCATCGTTACCGATGATCGAAGAGCCTTACAGTGATGGCACAGTGGAACTCTCAATGAAAGTACCAATGTCGGTGTCAAAACCAGCGGATCTCGGGTAGGGGGTCCCGTACTGTGCGTCTAAGGCGGATGGTAACAGGAGGCAGGGGACACGATGTTTACCCAGGTTCGGGCCCTCTTGATGGAGGTAATACCCTACGTTCTCCTTGATTGTTCTTGATGATATGAGTATTACAAGAGTTGATCTACCACGAGATTGTAGAGGCTAAACCCTAGAAGCTAGCCTATGGTATGATTGTATCTTGTCCTATGGACTAAACCCTCCGGTTTATATAGACATCGGAGGGGGCTAGGGTTACACAGAGTCGGTTACAAGGGAGGAGATCTACATATCCGTATTGCCAAGCTTGCCTTCCACGCCAAGGAAAGTCCCATCCGGACACGGGACGAAGTCTTTAATCTTGTATCTTCATAGTCCAACAGTCTGGCCAAAGGATATAGTCCGGCTGTCCGGAGACCCCCTAATCCAGGACTCCCTCAGAGAGCTTCGTCAGCACGACGGTGTGATGATGGTGATGATGTTGCTACCGGAATAGTGCTTCGCCTAAGCACCACTACGATATTACCCAGGTGCATTATGGTGAAGGGGGGCACCACACACGGCTAAAGATCAATGATCAACTTGTGTGTCTATGGGGTGCCCCCTCCCTCGTATATAAAGGAGTGGAGGAGGGGGAGGGGCCGACCTCTCTAGGCGCGCCCCAAGGAGTCCTACTCCCACCGGGAGTAGGATCCCCCCCCCTTCCCTTTGTTGGTTTTAGGAGAGAAGGAAGGAGAGGGAAGAAGGAAGGAAAGGGGGGTTGGCCCCCCTCCCAATTCGAATTGGGCTTGCGTGGGTGCCCCCTCCTTTGCTTCTTTCCCCTCTCTTCCAGTAAGGCCCAATAAGGCCCATATACCTCCCGGGGGGTTCCGGTAACCTCCCGGTACTCCGGTATACTCTCGATTTCACCCGGAACCATTCCGATGTCCAAACATAGGCTTCCAATATATCGATCTTTACGTCTCGACCATTTCAAGACTCCTCGTCATGTTCGTAATCAAATTCGGGACTCCAAACTATCTTCGATACATCAAAACACATAAACTCGTAATACCGATCGTCACTGAATGTTTAGCGTGCAGACCCTACTGGTTCGAGAACTATGTAGACATGACCGAGACATGTCTCCGGTCAATAACCAATAGTGGAACCTGGATGCTCATATTGGTTCCTACATATTCTACAAAGATCTTTATCAGTCAAACCGCATAACGATATACGTTGTTCCCTTTGTCACCGATATGTTACTTGCCCGAGATTCGATCGTCGGTATCTCAATACCTAGTTCAATCTCATTACCGGAAAGTCTCTTTACTCGTTCCATAGTGCTACATCTCATAACTAACTCATTAGCTACACTGCTTGCAAGGCTTATAGTGATGTACATTACCGAGAGGGGCCAGAGATGCCTCTCCGACAATCGGAGTGACAAATCCTAATCTTGATCCATGCCAACTCAACAAACACCATTGGAGACACCTGTAGAGCACCTTTATAATCACCCAGTTACGTTGTGACGTTTGGTAGCACACAAAGTGTTCCTCCGGTATTCGGGAGTTGCATGATCTCATAGTCATAGGAACATGTATAGTTATGGACAAAGCAATAGCAACAAACTAAACGATCATCGTGCTAAGCTAACGGATGGGTCAAGTCAATCACATCATTCTCTAATGATGTGATCCCGTTAATCAAATGACAACTCATGTCTATGGTTAGGAAACATAACCATCATTGATTCAACGAGCTAGTCAAGTAGAGCCAAACTAGTGACACTCTGTTTGTCTATGTATTCACACATGTACTAAGTTTCCGGTTAATACAATTCTAGCATGAATAATAAACATTTATCATGATATAAGAAAATGTAAATAACAACTTTATTATTGCCTCTAGGGCATATTTCCTTCATTCTCGTACTGCTCATGAATCCGTAGGGGGTGGCTAATATATTTCCATGCTAGATATGTTATTCTCATGATGAGTGTTTATTCACTTGTCATTGCACGAGAGTAAGGCAAAGTTATCAGGGATGCCCAGTCCCGAAATGAAAAATGAATTTACTTTATGTTGTCAAATAATAAATTACTTGGAAAGTGTTGGTATGGAAGGCACCCATGGATACGGCTAGCCATGGAAAGTGAAAGTATGGTTGAAAAAGGAATAAACTTTAATTTCTGTTTGGGAACCGCCTATGATATATCTAGCATGGAAAGTATTGGGAACTTCTCGATCGTTCTCATTGACAGGAAAAGCATGCCTCCAAAAATGTTTTTATCTCTATGTTTTTCGCTTTGAGATCTGGCACCTCTACAAATCCCTGCTTCCCTCCGCGAAGGGCCTTTCTTTTAATTTATGCAATTTTTAGTTTTATGTTGAGTCTCCATCTTCTCTTATAAAGCACCAACTAGGGGGGCACTATGATCGTACTTGAGCATTGGGTGTAGCTAATATGCGAGTGTGTTTCATGAATGGATCAATGATTGAGCATGATGGGCTAGGGATAACTTATTTTAGTGTTGATATTTTGAAAGACATGGTTGCTTGTTGATATGCTTGAGTATTTAAGTCTCATGTTAAAACTAGACTATTGCCTTGAACCATATAAAAAGTCCAAATGTCCATGCTATAAAGAAAAGAATATGTGATGAACATGTTAGGCAGCATTCCACATCAAAAATTCTGTTTTTATCATTTACCTACTCGAGGACGAGCAGGAATTAAGCTTGGGGATGTTGATATGTCTCCAATATATCTATAATATTTAATTGTTCCATGTTGTTATATTATCATTCCTAGATGTTTTATAATCATTTTATAGTCATTTTATATCTTTTTTGGAACTAACCTATTGACATAGTGCCAAGTATCGGTTGCTATTTTTTGCGTGTTTTTTACATCACAAAAAATCAATACCAAATGGAGTCCAAACACAGCGAAACTTTTTGTGGATGTTTTTGGACCACAAGACATCCAATGGGCCGGAGAAGCGCCTGGGTGGTTGTGCCCACCTCGGGTGCCTCCCGAACCGCCTCTTTACTCTATAAATACCCCAATATTCTAGAAACCCTAGGGGAGTCGACGAAAATCAATTCTAGCCACCGCAAGTTCCAGAAACACCAGATCCAATCTACACACCATCACGGAGGGGTTCATCATGTCCATTGGTGCCTCTCTGATGATGTGTGAGTAGTTCTTTGTAGACCTATGGGTCTGTAGTTAGTAGCTAGATGGCTTCCTCTCTCTCGTTTGATTCTCAATACAATGGTCTCTTGGAGATCCATCTGATGTTACTCTTTTTGTGTTGTGTTTATTGGGATCTGATGAACTTTGAGTTTATGATCAAATTTATCTTTTTATCCATGAAAGTTATTGAGTCTTCTTTGATCTCTTATATGCATGATTGTGATATGTCCATTTTGCATCATGTTTTCTTACTGTTATTTATAATGTTTTTATCCATAATAATGCTTTTTGGAGTAATTCTAATGCCTTTTCTCTCATAATTTGTAAGGAACACATCAAGAGGGCGAATTCCGGCAGCTGGAAATCTGGACCTGGAAAAGCTACGTCAGGCCACCTATTCTGCACAACTCCAAATGAGCTGAAACTTTACGGAGAATTTTTATGGATTATTTAAGAAATACTAGAGCCAATAAACACCAGAGGGGGGCCACCATGTGGGCACAACCCACCTGGGTGCGCCAGGCCCCCAAGGCGCGCCCTGGTGGGTTGTGGCCTCCTTGGCCCACCTCCGGTGCCCATCTTCTGGTATATAAGTCATTTTGACCTAGAAAAAAATAAGATGATGACTTTCGGGATGAAGCGCCGCCGGCTCGAGGCGGAACTTGGGTAGGAGCACTTTTGCCCTCCAGTAGAGCGATTCCGCCGAGGGAACTTCCCTCCCAGAGGGGGGAAATCATCGTCATCATCATCACCAACAACTCTCCCATCTTGGGGAGGGCAATCTCCATCAACATCTTCAACAGCACCATCTCCTCTCAAACCCTAGTTCATCTCTTGTGTTCAATCTTGTTACCGGAACTATAGATTGGTACTTGTGGGTGACTAGTAGTGTTGATTACATCTTGTAGTTGATTACTATATGGTTTATTTGGTGGAAGATTATATGTTCAGATCCACTATGCTATTTAATATTCCTCTGATCATGAACATGTTTATCATTTGTGAGTAGTTACTTTTGTTCCTGAGGTCACGGGAGAAATCATGTTGCAAGTAATCATGTGAACTTGATATGTGTTTGGTATTTTGATAGTATGTATGTTGTTATTCCCTTAGTGGTGTCATGTGAACGTCGACTACATGACACTTCACCATATTTGGGCCTAAGGGAATGCATTTTGGAGTAGCAATTAGATGGTGGGTTGCGAGAGTGACAGAAGCTTAACCCCCGTTTATGCGCTATTTCGTAAGGGACCGATTGGATCCAAAAGTTAAATGTTATGGTTAGAATTTATTCTTAATATTTTTCTCGTAGTTGCGGATTCTTGTGGGAGGGTAAATCATAAGTAGGACGTTTGTTCAAGTAAGAAAAACACCTAAGCATCGGTCCATCCAGATATCAAATTATCAAAGTACTGAACACAAATCAAACCAACATGATGAAAGTGACTAGATGAAATTCCCGTGTACCCTCAAGAATGCTTTGCTTATCATAAGAGACCGTTTTGGTCTGTCCTTTGCCTCAAAAGGATTGGGCTACCTTGCTGCACTTTTGTTACTATTATCATTACTTGCTCGTTACAAATTATCTTGCTATCAAACTACTCCGCTACTTACAATTTCAGCACTTGCAGACAATACCTTACCGGAAACTACTTGTCATTTCCTGCTGCTCCTCTTTGGGTTCGACACTCTTACTTATTGAAAAGAGCTACAATTGATCCCCTATACTTGTGGGTCATCAAGGCTATTTTCTGGCGCCGTTGTCGGGGAGTGAAGCGCCTTTGGTAAGTGGAATTTGGTAAGGAAACATTCATATAGTGTGCTGAAATTTATTGTCACTTGTTACTATGGAAAACTATCCTTTGAGGAGTTTGTTCGGGGTATCTTCAATCGTCCGGAACCACAAGTAGATACCCCTCAACCTACTGCACCTACTGAAAATATTGAATATGAAATTCCTTCGGGAATGATAGAACAACTGCTAGCTAATCCTTATGTAGGAGATGGAATTGAACATCCTGATATGCACTTGATATATGTGGAACAAATTTGTGAATTGTTTAAGCTTGCAGGTTTACCTGGAGATGAAGTTATGAGAAAGGTTGTCCCTTTATCTTTGAAGGGAGAAGCATTGGCATGGTATAGTCTATGAGATGATATTGGATCATGGAATTGGAATCGTTTGAAATTGGAGTTCCACCAAAAAAAATTATCCTATGCATCTAGTTCATCGTGATCAGAATTATATATATAATTTTTGGCCTCGTGAAGGAGAAAGTATCGCTCTAGCTTGGGGGAGGCTTAAGTCAATGTTATATTCATGCCCCAATCATGAGCTCTCAAGAGAAATTATTATCCAGAATTTTATGCTCGGTTTTCTCGTAATGATCAAACCATGCTTGATACTTCTTGCGCTGGTTCATTTATGAAGAAGACTATTTAATTCCGGCAGGGTCTTTCGGAAGAATTAAACGCAACTCTAAAGATTGGGAATTTGACAAGGGTAAAGAGTCAGGTCTTAAACTTAAGTATGATTATGTTAAATCTTTTATGGATACCGATGCTTTTCAAAAGTTTAGCACTAAATGTGGACTTGACTCTAAGATAGTAGCCTCCTTTTGTGAATCATTTGCTACTCATGTTGAACTCCCTAAAGAGAAGTGGTTTAAACATTACCCACCTATTAAAGAACCAGTACCAGTTAAAAAGGAAACTATACTTTATAATGTTGATCCAGTTGTTCCTTCTGCTTATATTGAGAAACCACCTTTCCCTATTAGGATTAAGGAACATGCTAAAGTTTCAACTGTGGTTAACAAAAGCTATATTAGAACACCTAAACCTGATGAACAAATTAAAGTTGAACCTAGTATTGTTATGGTTAAAGATCTATTGGAAGAAGATATGGATGGGCATGTTATTTACTTCTATGAAGAAGCTGCTAGAATTGCTAAACCAGATAAAAGAGATAAACATAGACCTATCACTACTAGGAAAAGGCTAATTAGTGGTGCACCTGTTTTGGCCATTAATGGCGCACTACAGGTGCGCCACTATTATCACGCCACTAGTAACAAATACTAATGGTGCACTATAGGTGCGCCATTACTATCTGTAGTAATGGCGCACCTATAGTGCGCCATTAGTATGCGTAGAAGTGCGCCATTACTATCTAACTTAGTAATGGCGCACCACATAGAAGTGCGCCATTACTAACATTTTTTTTCAAAAAAATTCAGATTTTTTTTTCATTTTTTTCTTAATCTCAGGTCACTATGGCTTAATCTCGGGTCAATATGCTTAATCTCAAGTCAAATCACACTAAGTGGTCAAACTTCCTAGAAGGTCACCCATCCTCACACTACTCTAGCCCGGGCACGCTTAACTTCGCAATTCTATCTAGCTCCAGCACCACCTTGTTGATATATCTATCATATCAATCCTATTAAACCTTGTTGATGTCTAGGACTTTGTTCATGTTCATGAGTGTGATGAAATTTTGAAAAATATTCCGCACTTCCCGGTGCGCCACTAGTAAGTTTGAATTTTTTTTTTCAATCCCCTCCTCTAGATCTTAAAAGCCGCGTATCTTTTATTCTGTTAGGTTTTGGGGGATTCTGGAAATCTTGAACACCGTTCCCCTAGTTCAATTCGGATGTAACTTTTCGAGTAGATGATTTTTCATATAAAAAACTTTTTAATCCGAGTTCGTATGCAAAAGTTATGCCCATTTTACTAAATTCCAGAGAGATTTTGCAAATAAAGTCGAAATTCATATTTGTAAATTTTCCCAACAACTAGACCACATATCACGTGGGAAACTTATTTTCTTTTATTTTTTTGACATTTCCATCATTTTCTTTTATTTTTTTAAACTGAAAAGGCGGTCCACGGGGGGGTGCATTTGGTTAGCAGTGGCGCACTAGGGCATAGTGCGTCATTACTAGTTGACATAGTAATGACGCACCTTCACAAAGTGCGCCATTACTATGTGTATTCACTTGGTCAAACCTTGGTCAAAGTTATTAATGGCGCACTTTGTGTAGGTGCGCCATTACTAAGTTTGACATACTAATGGCGCACCTACACAAAGTGCGCCATTACTAAGTTTGACCAAGGTTTTACCTAGTCATGCACATAGTAATGGCGCACCTTGTACTGGTGCGCCATTACTATGTCAACTAGTAATGGCGCACTATCCCCTGGTGCGCCATTACTAACAATTTTTTTTCAAAACTAGTAATGGTGCACCACACACCAGGTGCACCATTAGTAATATGTCATTAATGGCGCACCACATACATGGTGCGCCATTAATGTCCATATTAGCTATAGCCCTTTTCTTAGTAGTGTATTGTGGGCATGCTTGTTATTTCAGTTAAAATAGGAGATCATTGTTATCATGGTTTATGTGACATGGGTGCTAGTGTGAGTGATATTTCTTACACTTTATATGAAGAAATCATGAAAGAAATAGCACCTGCTGAGATAGAAGAAATAGATGTTACTATTAAACTTGCTAATAGAGACACCATGTCACCAATTGGGATTGTTAGAGATGTTGAAGTCTTGTCTGGGAAAATAAAATACCCTACTGATTTTCTTGTTCTTGGTTCCCCACAATATGACTTTTGTCCCATTATCTTTGGTTAACCTTTCTTGAATATAGTTAACGCTAAGATAGATTATAAGAAACAAACTGTCGGTGTTAGCTTTGGTGATGAGTCTCATGAGTTTAATTTTTACAAGTTTAGTAGAAATCATCATGAAAAAGAATTGCCTAGTAAGGATGAATTAATTGGTCTTGCTTCTATTGCTATTCCACCTACTGATCCTTTAGAACAATATTTCCTCGACCATGAAAATGATTTACATATGCATGAAACAAATGAAATAGATAAGGTTTTCTTTGAACAACGTCCTCTGCTTAAACACAATTTGCCTGTTGAAACTTTGGGAGGTCCTCCTCCACCTAAAGGTGATCCTGTGTTTGAATTAAAACAATTGCCAGACACTTTGAAATATGCTTATCTCGATGAAAAAAAGATATACCCTGTTATTATTAGTGCTAACCTTTCAGAACATGAAGAAGAAAGATTATTGAAAGTTCTAAGGAAGCACCGGGCTGCTATTGGATATACTCTTGATGATTTAAAGGGAATTAGTCCCACTCTATGTCAGCACAAAATTAATATGGAACCTGATGCTAAACTCGTTGTTGATCACCAACGTCGGTTGAATCCAAAAATGAAGGACGTGGTAAGAAGGGAAATCTTAAAACTTCTAGAAGCAGGTATAATCTATCCTATAGCTGATAGTAGATGGGTAAGTCTTGTTCATTGTGTCCCTAAGAAAGGAGGTATTACTGTTGTTCCTAATGATAAGAATGAACTTATTCCACAAAGAATTGTTACAGGCTATAGAATGGTAATTGATTACAGAAAATTAAACAAATCAACTAGAAAAGATCATTACCCCTTGCCTTTTATTGATCAAATGCTTGAAAGACTATCTAAGCACACACACTTTTGCTTCCTAGATGGATACTCTATCTTTTCACAAATACATGTCTCTCAACCTGATCAAGAAAAGACTACTTTTACTTGTCCCTTTGGAACTTATGCTTATAGACGTATGCCTTTTGGTTTACGTAATGCACCTGCTACCTTTCAAAGATGTATGACTGCTATTTTCTCCGACTTTCATGAAAAGATTGTTGAGGTTTTCGTGGATGACTTCTCTGTTTATGGGAAGTCTTTTGATGATTGTTTAAGCAATCTTGAGCGAGTTTTCCAGAGATGTGAACAAACAAATCTTGTCTTGAATTGGGAGAAGTGTCACATTATGGTTAATGAAGGCATTGTCTTGGATCATAAAATTCCTGAAAGAGGTATTGAAGTGGACCAAGCTAAGATGTTTGCTTGTGATAAATTTACACCTTATATTGTTGATTCCAAAGTAACTGTTCACATAGACCATGTTGCTATTAAATATCTTATGGAAAAGAAAGATGCCAAACCCAGACTTATTCGTTGGGTTCTCTTGTTACAAGAATTTGATTTACATATTGATGACCCACAAGTGTAGGGGATCTGTCGTGGAATTGTCACGTCAGATGTCCTTAGTGTCAGGACTTAGTCGCGAGGCCAACGCATCTATGTGGTAGCTTGAGAGGGGTTGAGTGGGACGAGAGACGCAGGGCGGATCAACACGCAAGACAAGGGTTTAGACAGCTTCGGGCCCCGGGAAACATCATCCGGTAAAAACCCTACATGCTGTTTGAGGCTAGGTCTCATTATCATCACGAGGGAGTCGCCGTAAACCGGCTCTCCTCTTTGTGTCTAGCCCTAAGATTGTTTCTTGCTTCTGTAGCCTTTCGCTTGTCCCTCTTTGGGGAGCCCTGCCCCTCCTTATATATGTTGAAGGGGCGGGTTACATGTGGAGTCCTATTAGGATTAGGACTAGTCTATCTCTAATACAAACCGGATACAAGTCCGGGTCTTCCTTGTAAGACAAATATTCCTTTCCTCTTGAACCGGCCCACAATGGTTGAACCGGCCTTCATGAACTGCCAGACAGGCCGCCGGGTCTTGTTGCTCCTCTGGCCCGCCTGCCGGATTACCAATGAACTGTAAACCGTCTGGTCTGTGCAGGTCGCCAGTGAATCGCCAAGTCCGGCCGGATTATCCTTCCGGCCGGTTTACACCGCGGGGTATATCCCCGACATTAGCCCCCAGTTTAATTTGGATTCATCCATGTTAAACTGATCTGCAACATAAACACAAGAACAAATTCGTCGGGTTGTGCTCCGGTTTAAATATTCTTGTAGACCGGCACTTGATCATCCTTAAATCCTTGTCATTTCTTCCTTCCAAGTTAATAACCATCTTCATAATCAATTTGCTTGCAGAAGATATTTGTAAATAAAGAATCCATTTGAATCGGCCTTCAATGCTTTGACTTGACAAAAATATTAGTCTCTGAAATATTCAACTGATATCCAATCGGCTTGAAGATGTAAAACTTGCCGGTTTATGATTACCACTATTGTCTGGTTATAAAAACTGATAATTCCGGGTCATGATTGTTGCCAACACCGGTTCATGATTGTTTCTAATGCCGGTTCATGATTATTGATGATGCCGGGTTAATCCAGTTTACTGAAAACAGAGAATTTGAAAATAGTTCTTCGATAATAATATAATACCTGTAGCCCCCAAGTCTTGAGCAGAACAAAGTGATGGCTTAAGACTTGCTTCAATATAAATACTTCCACTTAAGAAGAAATCCATGTTGTTCATCCCAGTCACTTAGTAAAAACTGAATACTCCATATTATGTAGCCCCCAAGTGCCGAGTTGTCATGCTTGCAGCAACCTGGGACTTTGCAATTGTCTTATACTCATAAAAACTTCAACCAGTGTAGCCCCCAAGTGTCGGGTCATTATGCAATAATGAACAGGGACTTTGTAGGTATAATCATGTAGATTTGAGCAATGATGTGTAGCCCCCAAGGGCCGGCTCAGTAAGATAATATTGAGCTGGGACTTGATATATACGTCAATAAAAATAACACCATATGATGTAACCCTCATCATGGGACTTGAATCTACGTCCACAAGGTTAAGAGCCTTGTGCTTTACCAACTGAGCAGTGGACTCTTCAATATAATGAATAAAAAGCTTTGTACCTTCAATTGTTGACAGGAGCAATTGGTAGCCCCCAAGGGCCGACTCATTATAATGTGATGAGTCGGGTCTTCAATAATATGAGCAGAAAATTACTTTGCATTAGCCCCCAAGTGTCATGGTGCATGCTTGCAGCGACATGAGACTTGCATGTAATCTCAATTTGACTAATGTAGCCCCCAAGTGCCGGGTCGTGAGCCTGCAGCGACTCGGGACTATTCCTTCCATTGTAGAATAAATCATATCCTTTGATAAAATAATAACTGTTGCGCTAAAGCGACTTTGACAACTCAATAATACCGGTTACTAATAACCATAAAAATCCAGCCATGTTGGCTATTCAAGATAATATAATCCGGTATGAAAAATTCATCCAATATCATAATGAAAATTCAACCAAATTTGGCTATTTGAATAATATAACCCAATCATTTATAAGCGCATGATTCCAATAGCGCAATCCAAATATATACTGGCGACGTATAGTCCAAAACCAGGCCGGTTTAATAAACTCCGGATAATTTCCCATCATATACTGGCGACTTATCGTCTTAAAACCAGGCCGGTTTAATAAACACCGGATAATTTATCATCATGCTTTATTCAACCTGTCTCTGCATACAACAAGTTTAAAGTGTCCTGGCGGTTTACCGCCGGACGGGTCATAATGCCCAACATATAACCCAGGTTTATAACCAAGGCTGCACTTAAGAATAATCAATGAAATATATCATACCTGTGATATTGAATCACATCATTGGTTTACCAATTTTTTGTAGTAAGAGTAATAGCCCCAATCTTGAATAATGATAACTCCTTTCATACTGTGTCGGTTGATGATAAACCGTACCGGGTTGTGATAAACACCGGTTTAACCATATATAATACTGGCGACTCGTAGTCAAGCCAGACCGGGCTGATAGTCTCCGGATTATAACTTGATCCTGTATTGACAACTTGTAATTGAAAGTCAAGCCGGGTTAATGAACACCGGTTTACTCCATAATAAGATGGTAACATAAAATCAAACCGGGCAGATGGCCTCCGGATTAAAGGGGAATCAAACCCATCGGCTGAATCGGAAAAAAAGGTGTTTGTCGACATAAAAGAAATCCAACAAAAGCAAAGACCGAACAAACCATGAAAACAACATGGAAGCAAAGGCAATGATAAAAACCATTTGCAAAAATATGCTATACTGAGCTGTTCAGATGGTATTACCATGGTCGGACAGGATCAAGGCCCCCAATAGGAGTGACAATGATTCATGTCAGCCAGGTCCCCAAATGACTCGTGGCATATATGCCAGATCAAGAGGCGTGACAATGGTTCGGGTTCGACCATGCCCCCAAGTGATTTTGTGGCCTTAGGCCGACCAAGAGGCATGACTGGTTCAGACTTGACCATGTCCCCAAATGATCTGGTGGCTGTCGCCTATCAAAGGGTGTTCGTTGGTTCGGACACGACCAAGGCCCCCAGTGATATATAAAAAACAAATGTCAAGGGGTAAACCGGAGGCCGCTTTAAACAGAACCACTCCGTGTAACCTCGCATGATAAGAAAGACAGAGACCCCGCTTTATGAAGCAGAAGCCCCTATGTGATCAATAATATGTTAGGCCAATAAGGCAGGATACCCATGTTTGAACCGCGCATCATGGCAGCAGGTCCTCTTCGGTAATTTTTAACCTTTTTGCAAGAGATAAATTCTTCTTGAACTGGGATCTTGAACCGGATATTGAGAGCTTCAAAGCTTTGTGGGAGACATCTTCCCCTTGAGCCGGATATTAAACCGGAATCCTTCTTTTTAAGCCGGAAATTTTCTAACGGGCTTTAAATTTGCACCAATATGGCGGTTTAGGGTCCTGATATATCATGCCAGGGGTTATCCACCGTGGAGTTGATGATCACCATGGTGAAGCTGAAATCAATCACGGCCGAGTCGGCCGTGGCAGCAGACAGATGAATCAGCCGCGACATTGCGAACCGGTGCAGACGAGCAAATTGTCCTCCGTGTTGTAAACTGGCGCGGACACGTGAACTGGCCGCAAGAGCGGACGGGCGAGTTGTCTGTGGCTTTGTAAGCCAATGCGGTCGCGGGAGAGGGCCACGGCATTGTAAACCGGCGCGGACGAGCGAGTTAATCGTAGACGTGGTAAGCCGCGTGGATGGGCGAGTCAATCGCAGGCGCGGTCCTGGCGACGTGATGTAGACCAGGCCACAGAAACGGCAATTTGTGCACGTCCGTTCATTGGGTAATGTGGCACGGACGAAATGCTGGTGCAGAACGTTGCCAGCTCATGCTCCATACCCGCGGTATAAACATAATTGTCCTGCGTATAAAAAATACAGCAAGGCGTAGTAGTTGTTTGTGAAAAGAAATCAACATGCATTTAACAAACAATATATAGGATAAATATCAACTGATTTATTTGGGCGACAGCTTTGTACGCAGACCTTGTCTCTAGGTCGAGGGCGACAGCTCTGTACGTAAACCTCATCTCTTGGTCGAGCTTGCCCTTTAAAATATCCAGTCCTGGTCTGTAAACCGACGAAAAAGGTATGTGGGCTTCAACTTCCTCTAGCTGCTTATTTCCAGTATGCTGCTCCGGTTTGCAAATGCCTTGTCGTGCAATATCATATGCATATTTGCCCCATTCCTCAATGGGTACTAGCTTTGTCTATACTTTGTATTGGCTTGGCCTTGGGTCTTTACGTGGGGAGAAAATCCCCTCCTTTCTTTAGCAGGTCCAAAGTGGTGCACAGCATGCAGCGCTAGTAGCTTGCTCTTCTGCTATTATCTTAGGAGATGTGATGTTTGTTTAATGCTATAGCAGCAGCAGGTACACGCACACCTTATGCAACCAACAGCCACCACCCTCCTTTTCGCCCATTTTCTTTTATAGCTTTGGGCTGATCCGCTTGGAGTAGGAGCTGAGGATTCAACCAACGACTTGAAGCAGTTACAGCATAGAAACGCTGGCAACACAGTGAAATAGCCACTGGATTTGGCGCGAGGCCAGCGGCCTGGAGTAAGGCCAGTAAGACAACAATGGTGACAGCAGGGCCCAGGTGACAACGGCGGCTCAGAGTACAGCAGCGGCAACAGCAGGGCCCAGGTGCTGGCTTACAGCGAAGGTGAGACTCGGGCGCAGCTATGCGCGTGGCGCAGCGGAGCATGCTGCCAAAATCATACTTCGCTTGATTTGCATGATATATTTGGTTGATGATAACCAAAGTACTTGTTCGTCGTGGTAACTGCCAGATGGACTGCTTAATCATCTGTCCTGATCACTTAATTAGGACCAATGATGCTAGTATATTTCTTCTTCCTTGATGGACGGACCAGCAGCAGGATGGTTCAAAGACTAGATTGATTGATTGGCCGCATAAGTCACTGAAAGAACATGCACAATCCGTCGTCCAAATTGTAGAAAATTTTGGTTTGGTCAAACTATGCATCCATTACTTAGTATTGATTCTGCTATGTTGAACCGGGGCATGCCATGATGATGGTGAGGTGATGACTTGGCGACAGAGACCCGCAGTGCCGCGGACTTGCAGTGCTGGGCACTGAAGTAGAAGCAGCAGCGACCCGGCCGTGGAACTAGGTGGCGCGACGGGTCAGTGCATGGAGAGCCGGCGCAGTTACTCACCACGGAGGTCGGCGTCACAAGGAGGCGCGAAGCCGAGGCAGTCGGTTTGACGAAGGAGCACTACGGAAGACGGGGACCCGGCGGCTCTTGGCGGAAACGACGCTCGAACAACGACTCAGAAACAGCAGGCGACTCGGCGGCAGTGACTCATGGTAGCAGGGTATGCTCAAACCGGCGGCAGAGACCAGCGGATGCGGCCACTCGGACGGGCGCAAGTTTCCGGGTCATGGCTGGCTATCCACGTCCGAGTCCACCTTCAGATCGTGGAGCTGTTGTGCTGTTTAACTGAACTTTCCTTCTAAACAAACAATAGGTCTCTTGGGACTTTCCCTTGTCGTGGAGTACTAGTCGAAACTTCTTACTCTTCCCTTTCCTTTTTTTTCAATCCAATCCTCAATACTCACGGATAACCAACCTGGCCGTAGCTTTATGTGAGATGTAGCAAAAGTACTACTTGGTTTAACACAGTATGTCACACAAAATAGCAGATCGCTTCTTCTCGTAACATGTCGCAATGCCTGATGATCTAAAAACTTGAGGAGGCTATTAATCTTGCCTTGGTTTCTAATGACAGAAATTGACCCGGATTCGACGGATCATATGGTCGTAGCAGCGCTCACCACGCAACCCTAATCTTTGAACTCAAACCTTCATCTGTCTAATCACAAGCTCCTCGATCCCTGAAGAGATCCCTTTAAGAACTCAACACCACAATGCGCAGGCCCCACGGTGGGCGCCAACTGTCGTGGAATTGTCACGTCAGATGTCCTTAGTGTCAGGACTTAGTCGCGAGGCCAACGCATCTATGTGGTAGCTTGAGAGGGGTTGAGTGGGACGAGAGACGCAGGGCGGATCAACACGCAAGACAAGGGTTTAGACAGCTTCGGGCCCCGGGAAACATCATCCGGTAAAAACCCTACATGCTGTTTGAGGCTAGGTCTCATTATCATCACGAGGGAGTCGCCGTAAACCGGCTCTCCTCTTTGTGTCTAGCCCTAAGATTGTTTCTTGCTTCTGTAGCCTTTCACTTGTCCCTCTTTGGGGAGCCCTGCCCCTCCTTATATATGTTGAAGGGGCGGGTTACATGTGGAGTCCTATTAGGATTAGGACTAGTCTATCTCTAATACAAACCGGATACAAGTCCGGGTCTTCCTTGTAAGACAAATATTCCTTTCCTCTTGAACCGGCCCACAATGGTTGAACCGGCCTTCATGAACCGCCAGACAGGCCGCCGGGTCTTGTTGCTCCTCTGTCCCGCCTGCCGGATTATCAATGAACAGTAAACCGTCTGGTCTGTGCAGGTCGCCGGTGAATCGCCAAGTCCGGCCGGATTATCCTTCCGACCGGTTTACACCGCGGGGTATATCCCCGACAGGATCTATCGTAGCCTTTTTGATAAGTAAGAGTGTCGAACCCAACGAGGAGCAGAAGGAAATGATAAGCAGTTTTCAGTAAGGTATTCTCTGCAAGCACTGAAATTATCGGTAACAGATAGTTTTGTGATAAGGTAATTTGTAATGAGTAGCAAGTAATAAAACTAAATAGGGTGCAGCAAGATGGCCCAATTCTTTTTGTAGCAAACGACAATCCTGGACAAACTCTTATATGAAGGAAAGCGCTCCCAAGGACACATGGGAATTATCGGCAAGCTAGTGTTCATCACGTTCATATGATTCGCGTTTGGTACTTTGATAATTTGATATGTCGGTGGACCAGTGCTTGGGTACTGCCCTTACTTGGAAAAGAATCCCACTTATGATTAACCCCCATTGCAAGCATCCGCAACTACAACAAGTACTAAGGTAAACCTAACCATAGCATGAAACATATTGATCCAAATCAGCCCCTTACGAAGCAACACATAAACTAGGGTTTAATCTTCTGTCACTCTAGCAACCCATCATCTACTTATTACTTCCCAATGCCTCCCTCTAGGCCCAAACAATGGTGAATTTTCATGTAGTCGACGTTCACATGACACCACTAGAGGGACGACAACATACATCTCATCAAAATATCAAACGGATACCAAATTCACATGACTACTTATAGCAAGACTTCTCCCATGTCCTCAGGAACAAACGTAACTACTCACAAAGCATATTCATGTTCATAATCAGAGGGGTATTAATATGCATAATATATCTGAACATATGATCTTCCACAAAGTAAACCAACTAGCATCAACTACAAGGAGTAATCAACACTACTAGCAACCCACAGGTACTAATCTGAGGTTTGGATACAAAGATTGGATACAAGAGATGAACTAGGGTTTGAGATGAGATGGTGTTGGTGCATATGTTGATGGAGATTCACCCCCTCCCGATGAGAGGATCATTGGTGATGACGATGGCGAAGAATTCCCCCTCTCAGAGGGAAGTTTCTCCGACAGAACAGCTCTGCCGAAGCCCTAGATTGGTTCCGCCAAGGTACCACCTCATGGCGGCAGAGTTTCTTCCTGAAAGCTTGCTTATGATTTTTTTCCAAGGTAAAAGAATTCATATAGCAGAAGATGGGCATCGGAGGGCCACCAGGGGCCCCACGAGGCAGGGGCGCGCCCAGGGGGTAGGGCGCCCCCCACCCTTGTGGCTAGGGTGTGGGCCCCCTCTGGTGGATTCTTTCTCCAGTATTTTTTATTAATTCCAAAAATGACTTCCGTGAAGTTTCGGGACTTTTGGAGCTGTGCAGAATAGGTCTCTAATATTTGCTCATTTTCCAGCCTAGAATTCCAGCTGCCGGCATTCTCCCTCTTTATGTAAACCATGTAAAATAAGAGAGAATAGGCATAAGTATTGTGACATAATGTGTAATAACAGCCCATAATGCAATAAATATCGATATAAAAACATGATGCAAAATGGACGTATCAACATGAGGGCAATATGAAGCGAAAGCCGATATCGAAAAATATGTCCACATGTTTAGAGATAGAGGTGTCGATAAAATAAAATACAGACATGAGGGCATCATGATCATTCTTAGAACAAGAACATATATATATATATATATATATATATATTGTCATATGATCTCTTATGCTAAAGTAACAATTCAATCACCATTTCAAGTATGAATCATAAACTTCATTGAGAACCAACAAACTCTAATCTCAGTCATTGAGGCAATTGCAATTTATCATAACATAGGAAAGAGTCAATATAAGAGCGTTTCAGCAACTCCACATACACAACTATCATTTAGTCTTTCACAATTGCTAACACTCACGCAATATTTATGGGTATGAAGTTTTAATCGGAAACAGAGAAAGATAGGGGCTTATAGTTTTGCCTCCCAACTTTTTACCTCAAGGGTAATGTCAACAATAATAGTTCATGAAAACTCACATCCAATTAGCTATATATATCAGGATCTTTCCAACACATTGTGAAAGTGCTAGTGATCGACTAGAGGGGGGGGTGAATAGGCTATTTTTATGAAAGTCTTCAAAACATGGAAGTTTCAAAGACAAACGATAGAAATAAACCTATTACCATGCAGCGGAAGGTAGACTACACTAAGCAAGCCATAGTCAAGTATTCAATGAAATGAAAGCACAAAGACTAATAGCAGCTAGGCAGTATAGATCAAGATGGAAGATAGTATGAAGTCAATCAGAACAAGAAGTCACACAGTGAAGACAAATAGATAATGCAAACATGCAATGACTTCACAAGGACCAATCTGCAAATAAAGAGATGGGAAGGATAGAACCAGTGGCTCGTTGAATATAATGATTTGTTGGACCAGTTCCAGTTGCTGTGACAACTATACGTCTAGTTAGGGAGGCTGAGATTCAACTCAGAAGACCGTGTCTTCACCTTATTCCCCTTGAGCTAAGGACACCCAGTCCTCGCCCAATTACTCGGGTAAGTCTTCAAGGTAGACTTCCAAACCTTCACAGACTTCGTTCACTGGCGATCCACAATGACTCTTGGATGCTCAGAACGCGACGCCTAACCGGCTGGAGGATTCACAGTCCTCAAGTGTAATAAGTCTTCATATCACACAGACAGGAAGACTTCAGTGATGCCTAACACTCTTTGGCTCTGGGTGTTTAGGGCTTTGTCCTTGCAAGGATTTCTCTCTCAAAGGCTTCGAGGTGGGTTGCTCTCAAACGACAAAAGCCATGCACTAACTCTGAGCAGCCAACCAATTTATGGTGTAGGGGGTGGGCTATTTATAGCCACTAGGCAACCTGGCCTGATTTGTCCGAAATGACCCTGGGTCACTAAGGAACTGACATGTGTTTCAACGGTCAGATTTCAAACACACACGGAAACTTTACTTGAGCTACAAGCAAAGCTGACTTATCCAGCTCTGGATAAGATTTGCTCTCATTGTCTTCGCTCGAAGACATAGGATTTTGGTTAAGCATCACTTTAGTCATTCTGACTGGTTCACTTGGACCCCACTTAACAGTACGGTGGTTCCTATGACTCAACAAAGAAGAAAACGAAACAACGAAACAACTAAGTCTTCGTGCTCCATAGTCTTCACACAATGTCTTCTCTTGTCATAGACTTCAATGTGAATACCTTCACATACCACCTTTGTCTTCAATGTATTCATACGTTTTTAGGGGTCATCTCCGATAGGTAAACCGAATCAGTGAGGGACTACTACCTGTGTTATCCTGCAATTCTCACAAACACATTAGTCCCTCAACCAGGTTTGTCGTCAATACTCCAAAACCAACTAGGGGTGGCACTAGATGCACTTACAATCTCCCCCTTTTTGGTGATTGATGACAAACTGGTTGAAGTTTTCAACGGGGATAAAGTATGTGAAATTGTATAGGATTTAAATATTGTCTTCGTAAGTAGCAGAAAGGCTCCCCCCTGAAGATGTGCATATAAGTATTTTGCTTTTGAATGCAAATGCACATGGCAGGTTGTACTTGCGGAGCTCCTCTTCTACTTATGAAGACAATTCATCATGCATGAAATGATATGATGAAGATAATGACATGCATAACGAAAAATGGACATCTGCAAAATGACTTCGTGCGGAATTTATCGTCGCACATGCGGAATTTATCATTGCATCACATAGTGTCGAAAAAGGTAGCAGACGACCATCAAGTTTAAGTGTTACAACTCAAAACAAACCAAATGTTTCAAAAGCGAGAGTTGTAAGCACTTGGCAAAAGTAGCAAAAAGTAAAGCAACCACCCATATGGACCCGCTTGAAGACTATCAACTCATATGCTTCTCCCCCTTTTGTCTGTAATGGCCAAAAAGGTTTGAACACGTAGAGCTTCTACTCGTTCCCATGAGGTGCAGGTGAAGCAGCAGGGACGTCGTTGAATTGGAGCAGCAACTCTTCATTCCAATGCTCTTGGTCAGTGACGAACGGCGGCAGTCCAACCTCTTTGAAGTAATCCAGAGCTTCTTCCAGACAGGGCAGACCAGCTATTGCTTCAATGTCAAGGCGCTTGTATGGGAAGATGCGACCTTGGTTGTAAAGAACGCATGAGTAATAGCTTCGCTGCGGATAACTCCAAAACCGATTAGATGATATTCTTTCCCTGGAGTAGGGGTTCCTGGAGTTGTTGAAGAATGTGTTGTCTGCTCTGAAGCTATTGATATTGAAGGAGCCAGGTGCTGATGCAGGACCTGGGAACCTTGGCAATCTTGGGATTGGCTTCTGTACCTGAGGCATGTGCTCAACATGATAGTCGAACTGGGGACTGGCAGCAGACTCAGGAACAGAAGTGGCGGGATCAGTGGCTTCACTGACTTCTGGTGCTTTTGTTGGTGAGGGCTCCACATTAGCTTCAGCCATGACAGTGTCAGTGGCTTCAGTGGTGTTGGTGGTGGCAGCCTCAAGATGTTCAACCTCCACTTGACGAGCAGGAGGATCGGTCACGATCACGTTCTCCTCGAGAACTGCTTCTTGGTGGGACAGGGGAGTGGCAACTTGTGGGACTTCTTCTTCCGCGGCTGATGCAGCCGGATTGTCTTCAGCAGAGACTTGAGTCCTTGGACCTTTGTGAAGCCTGCACAATGCGGGTGACGCCTGTGGAGTTGCTGTTGGCTGGGCCTCAAGGTCTTCATTCTCTTGTGGGCGATTCGCCCATGAAGCATCCTGTGCAATTGGCGTCAGTGGACGACCAATGCTGATGAGTTCGTTGTGCGTTAGCACAGGCGATGATACCTGTTGGTGTTCTAGCTGAGGAAGGGCTGCATCATCTTCAACATGGTCATGATGACCAATTTCTTCAGCAGCGATGGGATCAGCTGCTAGAAAGTCTTCAGCTTCATGAGCCTCTGTGAAAGCAGGCTCATGGACAGTCAGTTGACGTTCTTGTGGATCGGCGTCGGGGTGAACCATGGAAATGGGTTCAACAATCAAGGGCTCTGTGGGAGCAGCCCGTTCCTTCTTGGTATTTCTATTCTTCTTGGCGGGGGCAGTAGCAGAGGCTTCAGGATGTTTTCTCTTCCTTGCTTCAGCCTCAGCAGTCCTGGTCTTCTTCAGTTCTGAAGCGGTTGACCTGGCCTTTGGCTTTGGGCCAGTCATGTGAGTTGGGAAGACAAGGGGATCTGCCTCCTGCCGTGGTGCTTCAGGTTCGGCCATAGCGGGCTTCTTCTGCTTCTTGGCAGCCATCCTGGGGTCGATGCCAGGACGCCCAAGGGCCTTGCGCTTCTCAGCCTCATTGTAGGCTTGCACACACCTATCAGCCAGGACCTTCATGCGCTCACGAGAACCCTGAGCTTCTGCACGTTTCTTTAGAAAGGCTTCCTTGAGCTCGTGCAGCATAATCTTGAAATTCTTCACGTCTTGCACGCTGAGCTTGGCCATATGCTTCTTGAACTAAGATTTCTCAAAGTCAATCTTCTACTTTAGTTCAACAATGTGCTGGGCGATAGCTAACTCTGAAGCAATGGCGCCATGGAAGGCAACACTGAGGCCAATGGGTAGTTGGAGATCGTCGAAGCTAATGTTTGGCATGTCAAACCACTCAACAATGAAGTTGTGAATGACTGTTACATCAAAGAGAGACAGATCATTGAAGATTTCTGCTTCTTCTTTGCTCTTGATGAGTTGCTCAAGAGCGTCATCTGCAAGATCTTCATCACTTGATAGACCAATGGCATCATTGCGCAGAATGGCAGCAGCTGTTAGCTCTTGGCCGGTGTGAGGCAGAGGCATCTTGACCTTCTGGGGCTTGGAGATGCGTGATAAATCTTCGGACTTGAAAGTGCGTTATATCGACTAGAGGGGGGTGAATAGGCAATTTTTATGGAAGTCTTCAAAACGTGGAAGTTATGAAGACAAACGATAGAAATAAACCTATTACCCTGCAGCGGAAGGTAGACTACACTAGGCAAGCCATAGTCAAGTATTCAATAGAGTGAAAGCACAATGACTAATAGCAGCAATGTAGTAAGGATCAGGTAGGAAGATATTGTGAAACCACACAGAACACACAGTCACTCAGTGAAGACAAAAGATAGTGCGAACATACAATGACTTCACAAGGAGTAACAGTAAGTAAGGGGAACGGAAGATGAAACCAGTGACTCGCTGAAGACAATGATTTGTTGGGCCAGTTCCAGTTGCTGTGACAACTGTACGTCTGGTTAGGGCGGCTAAGTATTTAAACCTTAGGACACACGGTCCCGGACACCCAGTCTTGAACACGCAGCTCAGGACACCCAGTCCTCACCGTATTCCCCTTGAGCTAAGGTCACACAGACCTCGCCCAATCACTCTGGTAAGTCTTCAAGGTAGACTCCCAAACCTTCACAGACTTTGTTCACCGGCAATCCACAATGTCTCTTGGATGCTCAGAACGCGACACCTAACCGGCTGGAGGATGCACAGTCCTCAAGTGTAATAAGTCTTCAGATCACACAGACAAGAAGACTTAAGTGATGCCTAATTCTCTTTGGCTCTGGGTGGTTAGGGCTTTATCCTCGCAAGGAATTCTCTCTCAAAGGCTTCGAGGTGGGTTGCTCTCAAACGACAAAAGCCGTACTCTGAATCTGAGCAGCCAATCGTTTATGGTTGTAGGGGGTGGGCTATTTATAGCCACTTGGCAACCCGACCTGATTTGTCCGAAATGACCCTAGGTCACTAAGGAACTGACATGTGTTCCAATGGTCAGATTTCAAACTCACACGACAACTTTACTTGGGCTTCAAGCAAAGCTGACTTGCCCGACTCTGGACAAGATTCGCTCTCAAAGTCTTCACTCGAAGACATAGGTTTTGTTTAAGAATCACTTCAGTCATTCTGACTGGTTCTCTTGGACCCCACTTAATAGTACGATGGTTCCTATGACTCAACACAGAAGAAAGAGAACTACGAAAGATCTAAGTCTTCGAGCTCCATAGGCTTCATGTGGTGTCTTCTCTTGTCATAGTCTTCAATGTGAATATCTTCATATACCACCTTTGACTTCAATGTCTTCATACATTTTTAGGGGTCATCTCTGGTAGGAAAACCGAATCAATGAGGGACTTCTACCTGTGTTATCCTGCAATCCTCACAAACACATTAGTCCCTCAACTAGGTTTATCGTCAATACTCCAAAACCAACTAGGGGTGGCACTAGATGCACTTACAATCTCCCCCTTTTTGGTGATTGATGACAAACTAGTTGAAGTTTTCAACGGGGAATATAATCTGTGAAATTGTAAAGGATAAGGAATTGTCTTCATAAGTTGCAAGGGCTCCCCCTGAAGATGTGCATATAAGTAACTTGCTTTTGGAATGCAAATGCACATGGCAGGTTGTACTTGTGGAGATCCACTTCAACTTATGATGACAATCCACTATGCATGTGAAAGTATATGAAGATAATGACATGCATAATGGAAAATGGACGTCTGCAAAATGATCTAAGTGCGGAATTTATCGTCGCACATGCGGAATTTATCATCGCAACACAAGGTGGCAGATAAGTAGCAGACGACCATCGAGTTTAAGTGTTACAACTCAAAGAACCAAATGTAGCAAAACGAGAGTTGTAAGCACGAAGCAAAATATAAAGCACCCGCCCATATGGACCTGCTTGAAGACTATCAACCTCATATGCTTCTCCCCCTTTTGTCAGTAAGGACCAAAAAGGTTTGAAGACATAGAGCATCTACTCGTTCCCATGAGGAGTAGGTGAAGCGGCAGGGTCGTTGGTGGTGTTTGGCGGTGCTGAAGAGCTTGGAGCAGAGTCGAAGCGTGCTGAAGGAGGTGGCGGTGAAGTAGCATCATCTTCATCCTCGATCACTCTGGCATTCACAGTTGCAGCAAAGGAAGAGAACTCAGAGTCTTCAAGGGACGGAGTTCGTCGCAGCACTGCCCTTCGAGGAGGTGTGGAGTCAAACTTGAATCGCTCAGTGAAGCCATCCTCTTGAAGATCATCTTCAGAACACATCAGTGTTAGCCCTTTCCATGTGCGGCGAGAGGTTTCATGGGCAACAAAAGCATTCTTGGTGGCAAGATTGCGAATGCGATTAACATCCACCAAGAGGCTTTGCATCTGACGCTCCAGCCAGTCATGATGCCTATCCTTGGACCTTTGCGAAGCCTGCGCAATGCGGGTGATGCCTGTAGAGTTGTTGTTGGTTGGGCCTCAAAGTCTTCATTCTCTTGTGGGCGATCCGCCCATGAAGCATCCTGTGCAATTGGCGTCAGTGGACGACCAATGCTGATGAGTTCGCTGTGCATTAGCACAGGCGATGATACCTGTTGGTGTTCTAGCTGAGGAAGGGCTGCATCATCTTCAACATGGTCATGATGACCAATGTCTTTAGCAGCGATGGGATCAGCTGCTGGAAAGTCTTCAGCTTCATGAGCCTCTGTGAAAGCAGGCTCATGGACAGTCAGTTGACGTTCTTATGGATCGGCGTCGGGGTGAACCATGGAAATGGGTTCAACAATCAAGGGCTCTGTGGGAGCAGCCCGTTCCTTCTTTGTCATTCTTTTCTTCTTGGCGGGGGCAGTAGCAGAGACTTCAGGATGTTTTCTCTTCCTTGCTTCAGCCTCAGCAGTCCTGGTCTTCTTCAGTTCTGAAGCGGTTGACCTGACCTTTTGCTTCGTGACAGTCATGCTAGTTGGGAACACAAGGGGATCTGCCTCCTGCCTTGGTGCTTCAGGTTCAGCCATAGCGGGCTTCTTCTGCTTCTTGGCAGCCATCCTAGGGTCGATGCCAGGACGCCCAAGGGCCTTGCGCTTCTCAGCCTTATTGTAGGCTTGCACACACCTATCAGCCAGGACCTTCATGTGCTCACGAGAACCCTGAGCTTCTGCACGTTTCTTTAGAAAGGCTTCCTTGAGCTCGTGCAGCATAATCTTGAAATTCTTCACGTCTTGCACGCTGAGCTTGGCCATATGCTTCTTGAACTAAGATTTCTCAAAGTCAATCTTCTGCTTCAGTTCAACAATGTGCTGGGCGATAGCTAACTCTGAAGCAATGGCGCCATGGAAGGCGACACTGAGGCCAATGGGTAGTTGGAGATCTTCGGAGCTGATGTTTGGCGTGTCAAACCATTCATCAATGAAGTTGTGGATGATTGTTACATCAAAGAGAGGCAGATCATTGAAGATTTCTGCTTCTTCTTTGCTCTTGATGAGTTGCTCAAGAGTGTCATCTGCAAGATCTTCATCACTTGACAGACCAATGGCATCATTGCGCAGAATGGCAGCAGCTGTTAGCTCTTGGCCGGTGTGTGCAGAGGCATCTTGACCTTCTGGGGCTTGGAGATGCGTGATAAATCTTCGGACTGCACACTGTCTTCAGGAGGTGCAGTTGCCACTGGCTTCGCCAGTGAGACTTTTGGTGAAGGGGCAGGATTTGAAGCTTTAGGCTTCTTCAACTTCTTTGGCTTCGGCGCTTCAGGCGCTTCATCTGATTCAGCGTCAGCTGCAGGCTCATTCACTGCAGTCCCTTGAACCAAGATATGGGTGATGAGGCCTTCAAGGTTGTAGAAAGGACTGAAGACATTGGGTTCTGCATCTGGTGTGCCATCAGCCCTTGGAGCTGAGGGACCAGGATTGAAGTCTAGTCCCAATGTCCTCTTGTTTTGCTTCACTGAGTTCTGGGCAAACTGGAAGTTGCGCTTGAACAGAATATCGTCACGACACCATAGTAGTGACGATGGGTGCGCATCAACAGGCTGTGGCCCATGGACCATGCAGGGATAGAAGCCTTGTTCAATGGCTTCATCTCTGGACCTGGGTTGAAGATTCTTGTATAGGATGTCTCCCCACGGTCTCTTGATGGCATTTTTCTCAGCATATTCCTGGGTTACAAATTGGTATTTGAACCATTGTTCTGCCCAATATCTTCGAATCCATTGGATTCGGGTCTTGCGCTGATTGTAATCCTCTTCAGGATCTGTCTTGTACAGTTTTGAGAGGTCATCTGGCAGATCTCTAGATGTTTCTCCATGACTCTTTCTGCCACCCTTCCTTGCTGATTTCTCTGAAGCCATGAACTTTAAACTGAAAGACTTCAACACGTTCAAAGGCTTCAAAGATTTTCGCTTGCTGGACAAACAGGAACTTGCTTCGGGAGAATTTATATGATGCTGTAAGAATTCTGCAAATGAATGCAGACTATGAGAACCAAGGGATTCTCCCACGGACATGTACTTGTGACAGCATTAAGGTGCGAGGGAAGGGGAAGAGGTCATATGCATTCTCAGAAGATTTTGAATATAAAACAGTTTAGAAGACATTGACCTCATCGTGCGAAGACATTCACTCATAGATAAGGAGTTGGTTCCAGATTTGTACGAATCCAGAGATCAGTACAAGTGAGGAATCTAACTACTTTGTGAAGCATAAGTGAATATACTAGGCATGTTATGAGATGCAGTATGATAGAGATCTAACTTGCGTGAATAGAAACTACTTGTGGTAGAAAGTGACAAAGCCATAGGATCAACGGTGCCGTAAAAAGGAAATTTTATTTACCACACTAAGAACTGCTAGACGGAGTGGAAGATCAGGCCGAGCAGTTCGATCTTCCGTGCCCTAACTTGGCGACGGAGGACACCTACGGCAACGGCGGAGAGGACGATGTCTGCAGTCGGCGTGAAGACGGCGTCGGAGAGGTTGCGGCAGCGAAGCGCTTCATCGCCGGTGTCGTCGAGGGCTAGCGGTGGCGCTAGGGTTCATGCGAGAGTGGAAGAAGAGATAATGACCGCCGTGAAGTGTGTATTTATAGGTACAGGGGCGGCACTGCGTTATTACACAGGTGCCCCTGGCGATTCGCATCTGAGGAACACGTGGCCATTATGCAGAATTTTGGGGTTTGTTCCACATCCCACGCACGCTTGGATTGTCGGGTGGTCGTTTCTACTTCTCCGGGTTTCATGTGGAGGAATGAGCATTGAAGGTGGACTTAAGGTTTGTCTTTGTATCTTCTGCTGACAAGGACGCAGAGAAGACATTCAACAGTTTCAATAGAATGCATATGATTTGGAGAGATAGAGTTTGAGATAGATAGCATAGAGAGGTTAGGGTCCGATCACATTCACTTAGTTCAAAAGATTCAACAAGAAGACATAGCTATAAGTGAATGCTGTAGAGGACAGAACACTAGTATATATATATATAATCAACATAGTGAAGATAATCATGAAGACATGTTGAGATTCAAGCCAAACCAAATGTGAAGACATAGCAAGGTAACGCCATGAGTGAAACACTTCAAAATAGAACATTTGGTGGTGGCGTTACCCACCGTATAGGAAGTATTAGACCCAGACACGGCACACAATTATCGTGGCGCTCCGAAGTCAAATTCCACATTAATGTATTCACACTTAGAATGTATGTCTTCATTGATTGAAGATATACTTTACTTCGTGTGTTGCACATCTAAGTCATCAATATGCATAGGGGTTAGGATGTGTGCCTGATCACAGGACATTTGAGGATTCCAGGATATTTAGCTCACACCGTAACTTGCAAAATCTCTTCTCATCCAAGGGCTTGGTGAAGATATCTGCCAATTTCTCTTCAGTGTTGACGTGTATGATATCAATATCTTCCTTCACAACATGATCTCTGAGAAAGTGATGACGAATTTCAATGTGCTTTGTCTTCGAGTGATGAACTGGGTTGTTGGCAATCTTGATGGCGCTTTCGTTGTCGCAGTAGAGTGGCACTTGCTTCAGATGAATGCCATAGTCTTTGAGCGTTTGCTTCATCCACAGAAGCTGAGCGCAGCAAGATCCAGCAGCAATGTATTCAGAGTCAGCAGTGGAGAGAGATACACAGTTCTGCTTCTTTAAAGACCAACATACAAGTGATCGTCCCAGAAAGTGACATGTGCCTAATGTAGACTTGCGATCAACTTTTTCACCAGCATAATCAGCATCCGAGAATCCAACCAGATCAAACTCTGAGCCCTTTGGATACCATAGTCCTAGAGTTGGGGTGTGAGCCAAATATCGAAGAATTTGCTTCACAGCTAAGTGATGCGACTCCTTTGATGCCACTTGAAATCGAGCACACATGCAAACACTAAGCATAATATCTGGCCTAGATGCACATAGATAAAGTAAAGAACCAATCATGGAGCGGTATACCTTTTGATCGAACTCTTTACCATTGTCGTCAGGACCCAGATGTTGCTTGGCTGGCATTGGCGTTGTGAAGCCTTTGCAGTCTTGCATACCGAACTTCTTCAGGCAATCTTTGAGATACTTCTCTTGAGATATGAAGATGCCGTTGCGTTGCTGTCGTATTTGAAGACCGAGAAAGAACTCAGCTCTCCCATCATAGACATTTGATATTGCTCTTGCATCATATATCCAAACTCTTCACTGTACTTCTGATTGGTGCAGCCGAAGATAATGTCATCCACATATATTTGGCACACAAACAGTTCACCATCATATGTCTTCGTGAAGAGAGTGGGGTCGAGAGAACCAGGTATGAAGCCTTTGCTCTTCAGGAAGTATTTGAGTGTGTCATACCAGGCCCGAGGGGCTTGTTTGAGGCCATACAGTGCCTTGTTGAGCTTGTATACCATGTCAGGATGTTTTGGATCTTCAAAGCCAGGAGGTTGTGCAACATACACTTCTTCTTCAATCTTGCCATTGAGGAAGGCGCTCTTCACATCCATTTGATAAAGAAGTATGTTGTGATGATTTGCATAGGCCAGTAGTATGCGTATGGCTTCAAGTCTAGCCACAGGAGCAAATGTTTCATTGAAGTCAATGCCTTCCACTTGAGTATATCCTTGAGCAACGAGACGAGCTTTGTTTCTGACAACTTGACCATGCCCATCTTGCTTGTTGCGGTATATCCATTTGGTGCCAATTATGTTGTGCTTCTGAGGATCGGGACGCTTGACCAGTTCCCATACATTATTCAGCTCTAACTGTTGAAGCTCGTCTTGCATAGCTTGAATCCATTCAGGTTCCATGAAGGCTTCTTCAACTTTCTTGGGTTCTGTTATTGAGACGAATGTGAAGTGCCCACAGAAATTTGCTAGCTGAGTTGCCCTTGAACGAGTGAGTGGACCGGGTGCATTGATGCTATCAATTATTCTTTCAATCTGCACTTCATTGGAAACGCGAGGATGTACAGGGCGAAGATTTTGCTCTTGGTGATCATTGTCATTGTTAGAAGGAATGTCTTCAGGCTGAGCATTGTCTTCATGTTGATCAGGTGCTGAGATGATAAGTTCTTCTTCAGGATGAGCTTCAGAGGGTATAATTTCTCCAGTTCCCATTATCTTGATTGATTCACTGGATGGAACTTCATCTAGCACATTTGGCAGTTGCTCTCTTTGTGAACCGTTGGTCTCATCGAACCGCACATCCACTGTTTCAACCACTTTGTAATGAAAGAGATTGAAGACTCTGTAGGAGTGCGAATCCTTTCCATATCCAAGCATAAAACCCTCATGTGCTTTTGGTGCAAACTTTGAGGTGTGATGTGGGTCCTTGATCCAGCACCTGGCGCCAAATACTCTGAAGTAACTGACATTTGGCTTCTTGCTAGTAAGGAGCTCATAAGATGTCTTGTTCAGAAGCTTGTGAAGATAAACACGATTGATTGTATGGCATGCAGTATCAATGGCTTCAGGCCAGAATTTTCTTGGAGTCTTGTATTCATCTAGCATCGTTCTGGCCATCTCAATGAGTGTTCTGTTCTTGCGTTCGACGACCCCATTCTGCTGTGGCGTGTACGGGGCTAAGAATTCATGTGTGATGCCCAAGGTATCAAGATATGTATCAAGGCCAGTGTTCTTGAATTCAGTGCCATTGTCACTTCTGATATGCTTTATCTTGGCGCCATAGTTGTTCATTGCTCGATTGGCGAAGCGTCTGAAGACATCCTGCACTTCAGTCTTGTAAAGGATTATGTGCACCCAAGTATATCTAGAATAATCATCAACAATGACAAAGCCATAGAGACAAGCAGTAGTAGTAAGAGTTGAGTAATGAGTGGGACCGAAAAGATCCATGTGAAGCAGTTCAAAGGGTCGAGTAGTGGTCATGATTGTCTTCGAGGGATGTTTGGCCCTCGTCATCTTTCCTGCCTCACAGGCACTGCATAAGTGATCTTTCTTGAACTTGACGCCCTCGATGCCTATGACATGCTTCTTCTTTGCCAGGGTGTGGAGGTTCCTCATGCCAGCATGCCCAAGCCTCCGATGCCAGAGCCAACATTCTAAAGCTTTTGCTAGAAGACATACGGCAAGCTGGGTCCTGCTGAGAAATCTACCACGTACAAATCATCTTTTCGATACCCTTCAAATACTAGAGACTTGTCAGATTCCATTAGAACAAGGCAACGATATTTTCCAAATATTACGATCATGTTTAAATCGCAAAGCATTGAGACAGACATTATGTTGAAGCCAAGGGATTCAACAAGCATGACTTTATCCATGTGTTGATCCCTTGAGATTGCAACTCTACCTAGTCCCAATACCTTACTTTTACCAGTGTCAGCAAATGTGATGTGGCTCTTGTCGGATGGACGTAAGGTTGAGTCCATAAGAAGGCTTCTTTTGCCAGTCATGTGATTTGTACACCCACTATCAATAATCCATTCTGAAGACGCTGGTGTCGTACCCTACAGTGGAGTTAGGGGGATAGGCTTCACGAAGAGCATTGTGAAGCAAAAACATTTGACGAACCAGTGGGTTATGAAAGCTTAGATCTAGATTAGGACTAATAGGGAGAGTAGCAAGCGATTCATGAATGAAGTACATAGTAAGACCATTCGGGCATTTGATCTTGCGCCCTACAAGATGTTTAAGGTCCCCAGCAATAGCGTCAGACGATTTTGGTTTTCTGCTGGAGACCTTTCCCTGCAAAAGAGAGTTAAGCTTTCTTAGCCACCCACATCTTCAAGGGTGGATTAGAAGCAATAAGTCTAAGTGCGGCATCTGAGAACTTTGGCTTTGGAGCCCTAGCAAACAGTCTTGCAGGCGGACAATAGTACTCATAAGAATAAGCAGAATAGTTCTTGGTCTTATGAACATGGCGGTTTGATGAACTGCTCTCATATTCATATGCCTGAGTATGGTTTCCCTGCAAAACATTTGCGTTAGTGCGACTCAGGTGAGTCCTCTGTCTGTATGAAGCCTTTGGACCGTATGAAGCCTTTGGTCTGAGGTTTGTCTTCTTCACGTGAGGTGTCATGATGACATTCATAGGAATATTCTCCAGACACCTTTTCGGAACCCAGATCTTCCTCATAGGTGGTCCATTCCTGCATTTAGTACCAATGTACCTGGCAAACACTTCACCATTCTGATTCTTAAACAGTTTATAGTTTGCATCAAAGGATTCATC
Source organism: Triticum aestivum (assembly GCF_018294505.1). Taxonomy (NCBI): domain Eukaryota; kingdom Viridiplantae; phylum Streptophyta; class Magnoliopsida; order Poales; family Poaceae; genus Triticum; species Triticum aestivum. The sequence goes on from NC_057812.1 coordinate 611,194,196, forward strand.
AATGACAATGGGGTTAGCACAAGTGAACCCAGATAGAGTGGATGGATCTGCTGAAAATTCCTTTGCAGCAACCCATGTGGTTTTGGGGTACTGCTCAGGTTTCCAGTAAGAGCCATTAGCATTCATTTTCCTTACGAACCCAACACCCTCTTTCCTCGGGTTTCGGTTCAAAATCTGCTTTTTGAGGACATCACATAGTGTCTGATGCCCTTTAAGACTTTTGTACATCCCTGTTTCAAGCAATGTCTTCAACCTAGCATTCTCATCAGCAATAGCAGTGGAATCCTCAGCAGAGGGGTTAGTTCCCACATCAACAGTTGAAGATATTGCAACAGTAGCAGCAGTAGAACATTCAGCAACAGTAGTAGCATTATCACGCTCAATGCATTTAAGACATGGTGGTTCAAATCCTTCCTGAGTGGAACTGATCTGTTCGGCGCGAAGTGACTCGTTTTCCTTTTGAAGATCTTCATGAGCCGCTCTCAATTTTTCAAGATCTTGCTTCCTTTGAAGATAATCATAGGAAAGCTTTTCATGAGTTGTTGAGAGAGTTTCATGACGACTTTCAAGTTCCTCATACTTAACGTGAAGATTTTTTATGTCTTCAATTAAGGATTTAGATCGAGTCATTTCAGCACCTAACAGATCATCGCTTTTGTCTAACAGTTTTTGAATATGTTCCATAGCTTTCTGTTGTTCAGTTGCAATTTTAGCAAGTGTTTTGAGCTGGGTTTTTAACCACAATCAGAGTCATCGTCACTAGATGTTTGATAGTGAGTAGTGCGTGTGTTTACCTTGGCACCGCGTGCCATGAAGCAGTAGGTAGAAGCAGAGTAGTCCTTGTCATTTGCATCGGTGTCGGTGATGAAGTCATTGTCTTCAGTGTTGAAGATGGACTTGGCAACGTATGCTGTAGCCAGACTTGCGACGCCTGAATCGGACTCCTCCTCAGACTCCACCTCCGCCTCCTCAGAAGCGTACTCCTCCTCTGAATCCATTTCCTTGCCAACAAACGCACGTGCCTTGCCAGATGAGCTCTTCTTGTGTGATGAAGACTTTGAGGAAGACTTGGAAGAAGACTTTGAGTATTTCTTCTTCTTCTTGTCGTCAGAGTCATATTCCTTGCTCTTCTTCTTCTTTTTGTTCTCATTGTCCCACTGTGGACACTCAGAGATGAAGTGGCCAGGTTTCTTGCACTTGTGACATGTTTTCTTCTTGTAGTCGTGAGCAGAAGCTTCATCATTCCTTGAGCTTGATCGGGAAGACTTTCTGAAACCTTTCTTCTTGGTGAATTTTTGGAACTTCTTCACAAGCATAGCAAGTTCCCTTCCAATGTCTTCAGGATCATCCGAACTGCTGTCAGATTCTTCTTTAGATGAGGAGACAGCTTTTGCCTTCAAGGCACGAGTTCGCCCATAGTTTGGACCGTAGATATCTCTTTTCTCAGAAAGCTGAAACTCATGTGTGTTGAGCCTCTCAAGTATGTCAGACGGATCGAGTGTCTTGAAATCAGGACGTTCTTGAATCATCAGGGCTAGGGTGTCAAACGAACTATCAAGTGATCTCAGTAGTGTCTTGACGACTTCATGTTTGGTGATCTCAGTAGCGTCGAGGGCTTGAAGCTCATTCGTGATGTCAATGAGTCGGTCAAATGTGAGCTGGACATTCTCATTGTCATTTCGCTTGAAGCGGTTGAAGACGTTGCGAAGGACACTGATTCTCTGATCTCTCTGGGTTGAGACGCCTTCATTGACCTTGGAGAGCCAGTCCCAGACCAGCTTAGATGTTTCCAAAGCACTCACACGGCCATACTGTCCTTTGGTCAGATGACCACAGATGATATTCTTGGCAGTAGAGTCCAGTTGAACGAACTTCTTGACATCAGCAGCAGTGACACCTTCTCCAGCCTTGGGAACGCCGTTCTTGACAACATACCATAGGTCAACGTCAATGGCTTCAAGATGCATGTGCATCTTATTCTTCCAATAGGGATATTCAGTTCCATCAAAGACGGGGCACGCAGCGGAGACTTTAATTATCCCTGCAGTCGACATAGCTAAAACTCCAGGTGGTTAAACCGAATCACACAGAACAAGGGAGCACCTTGCTCTGATACCAATTGAAAGTGCGTTATATCGACTAGAGGGGGGTGAATAGGCGATTTTTATGAAAGTCTTCAAAACGTGGAAGTTATGTAGACAAACGACAGAAATAAACCTATTACCCTGCAGCAGAAGGTAGACTACACTAGGCAAGCCATAGTCAAGTATTCAATAGAGTGAAAGCACAATGACTAATAGCAGCAATGTAGTAAGGATCAGGTAGGAAGATATTGTGAAGCGACACAGAACACGCTGTCACTCAGTGAAGACAAAAGATAGTGCGAACATACAATGACTTCACAAGGAGTTACAGTAAGTAAAGGGAAAGGAAGATGAAAGCAGTGACTCGCTGAAGACAATGATTTGTTGGTCCAGTTCTAGTTGCTGTGACAACTGTACGTCTAGTTAGGGCGGCTAGGTATTTAAACCTTAGGACACACAGTCCCGGACACCCAGTCCTGAACACGCAGCTCAGGACACCCAGTCCTCACCGTATTCCCCTTGAGCTAAGGTCACACAGACCTCGCCCAATCACTCCGGTAAGTCTTCAAGGTAGACTCCCAAACCTTCACAGACTTCGTTCACCGGCAATCCACAATGTCTCTTGGATGCTCAGAACGCGACGCCTAACCAGCTGGAGGATGCACAGTCCTCAAGTGTAATAAGTCTTCAGATCACACAGACAAGAAGACTTAAGTGATGCCTAATTCTCTTTGGCTCTGGGTGGTTAGGGCTTTATCCTCGCAAGGAATTCTCTCTCAAAGGCTTCGAGGTGGGTTGCTCTCAAACGACAAAAGCCGTACTCTGAATCTGAGCAGCCAACTGTTTATGGTTGTAGGGGGTGGGCTATTTATAGCCACTTGGCAACCCGACCTGATTTGTCTGAAATGACCCTGGGTCACTAAGGAACTGACACATGTTCCAACGGTCAATTTCAAACTCACACGGCAACTTTACTTGGGCTTCAAGCAAAGCTGACTTGCCCGACTCTGGACAAGATTCGCTCTCAAAGTCTTCACTCGAAGACATAGGTTTTGTTTAAGCATCACTTCAGTCATTCTGACTGGTTCTCTTGGACCCCACTTAACAGTGCGGTGGTTCCTATGACTCAACACAGAAGAAAGAGAACTATGAAAGATCTAAGTCTTCGAGCTCCATAGGCTTCATGTGGTGTCTTCTCTTGTCATAGTCTTCAATGTGAATATCTTCATATACCACCTTTGACTTCAATGTCTTCATACATTTTTAGGGGTCATCTCTGGTAGGAAAACCGAATCAATGAGGGACTTCTACCTGTGTTATCCTACAATTCTCACAAACACATTAGTCCCTCAACTAGGTTTGTCGTTAATACTCCAAAACCAACTAGGGGTGGCACTAGATGCACTTACAATGGCCCATTCCTGCAGTTAGTACCAATATACCTGGCAAACACTTCACCATTCTGATTCTTAAATAGTTTATAGTTTGCATCAAAGGATTCATCAATAACAATGGGATTAGCACAAGTGAAGCCAGATAGGGTGGATGGATCCACTGAAGGTTCCTTTGCAGCAAGAGCCATCAACATTCATTTTCCTTTCGAACCCAACACCCTCTTTCCTAGGGTTTCGATTCAGGATCTGCCTTTTGAGGACATCATGTAGTGTTTGATGCCCTTTGAGACTTTTGTACATCCCTGTTTCATGCAATGTCTTCAACCTAGCATTTTCATCAACAATAGCAGTGGCATCCTCAGCAGAGGGGTTAGTTACCACATCAATAGTTGAAACTATTGCAACAGTAGCAGCAGTAGAACATCCAGCAACAGAAGTAGCATTGTCACGCTCAATCCATTTAAGACATGGTGGTTCAAATCCTTCCTGAGCGGAACTGATCTGTTTGGCGTGAAGTGACTCGTTTTCCTTTTGAAGATCTTCATGAGCCGCTCTCAATTTCTCAAGATCTTGCTTCCTTTGAAGATAATCATAGGAAAGCTTTTCATGAGTTGTTGAGAGTGTTTCATGACGACTTTCAAGTTCCTCATACTTAACATGAAGATTTTTTATGTCTTCAATTAAGGACTGAGATCGAGTCATTTTAGTGTCTAACAGGTCATCGCTTTTGTCTAACAGTTTTTGAATATGTTCCATAGCTTTTTGTTGTTCAGTTGCAATTTTAGCAAGTGTTTTGTAGTTGGGTTTGGAACCACAATTAGAGTCATCTTCACTGGATGTTTGATAGTGAGTAGTGCGTGAGTTTACCTTGGCACCGCGTGCCATGAAGCAGTAGGTGGGAGCGGAGTTGTCCTTGTCATTAGCATCGGCGTCGGTGATGAAGTCATTGTCTTTAGTGTTGAAGATGGACTTGGCAACGTAGGCTGTAGCCAGACTTGCAACGCCAGAATCGGACTCCTCCTTAGACTCCACCTCCGCCTCCTCAGAAGCAGACTCCTCCTCTGAATCCATTTCCTTGCCAACAAACGCACGAGCCTTGCTAGATGAGCTCTTCTTGTGTGATGAAGACTTGGAAGAAGACTTTGAGTATTTCTTCTTCTTCTTGTCGTAAGAATCATATTCCTTGCTCTTCTTCTTCTTGTTGTTCTCATTGTCCTACTACGGACACTCAAAGATGTAGTGACCGGGTTTCTTGCACTTGTGGCATGTTCTCTTCTTGTAGTCATGAGCAGAAGCTTCATCATTCCTTGAGCTGGATCGTGAGGACTTTCTGAAGCCTTTCTTCTTGGTGAATTTCTGGAACTTCTTCACAAGCATAGAAAGCTCCTTTCCAATGTCTTCAGGATCATCAGAACTGCAATCAGATTCTTCTTCAGATGAGGAAACAGCTTTTGCCTTCAAAGCATGAGTTCGCCCATAGTTGGGACCGTAGATGTCTCTTTTCTCATAAAGCTGAAACTCATGTGTGTTGAGCCTTTCAAGTATGTCAGATGGATCGAGTGTGTCGAAGTCAGGGCGTTCTTGAATCATCAGGGTTAGGGTGTCAAATGAGCTGTCAAGTGATCTCAGGAGTGTCTTGACGACTTCATGCTTGGTGATCTCAGTAGCGCCGAGAGCTTGAAGCTCATTTGTGATGTCAGTGAGTCGATCAAATGTGAGCTGAACATTCTCATTGTCGTTTCTCTTGAAGCGGTTGAAGAGGTTGCGAAGGACACTGATTCTTTGATCTCTCTGGGTTGAGACGCCTTCGTTGACCTTGGAGAGCCAGTCCCAGACTAGCTTGGATGTTTCCAGAGCACTCACACGGCCATATTGTCTTTTGGTCAGATGACCACAGATGATGTTCTTGGCAGTGGAATCCAGTTGAACGAACTTCTTGACATCAGCAGTGGTGACACCTTCACCAGCCTTGGGGACGCCATTCTTGACGACATACCAGAGGTCAACATCAATGGCGTCTAGATGCATGCGCATCTTATTCTTCCAATAGGGATATTCAGTTCCATTGAAGACTGGGCACGTAGCGGAGACTTTGACTATCCCTGCAGTCGACATAGCTAAAACTCCAGGTGGTTAAACTGAATCACACATAACAAGGGAGTACCTTGCTCTGATACTAATTGAAAGTGCTAGTGATCGACTAGAGGGGGGGTGAATAGGTGATTTTTATGGAAGTCTTCAAAACATGGAAGTTTCGAAGACAAACAATAGAAATAAACCTATTACCATGCAGTGGAAGGTAGACTACACTAAGCAAGCCATAGTCAAGTATTCAATGAAATGAAAGCACAAAGACTAATAGCGGCTAGGCAGTTTAGATCAGGATGGAAGATAGTATGAAGCCAATCAGAACAAGTAGTCACATAGTGAAGACAAATAGATAATGCAAACAGGCAATGACTTCACAAGGACCAATCTGTAAATAAAGAGATGGGAAGGATAGAACCAGTGGCTCGTTGAAGACAATGATTTTTTGGACCAGTTCTAGTTGCTATGACAACTGTACGTCTGGTTAGGGAGGCTGAGATTCAACTCAGAAGACTGCATCTTCACCTTATTCCCCTTGAGCTAAGGACACGCAGTCCTCGCCCAATTACTCTGGTAAGTCTTCAAGGTAGACTTCCAAACCTTCACAGACTTCGTTCACTGGCGATCCACAATGACTCTTGGATGCTCAGAACGCGACGCCTAACCGACTGGAGGATTCACAGTCCTCAAGTGTAATAAGTCTTCAGATCACACAGACAGGAAGACTTCAGTGATGCCTAACACTCTTTGGCTCTGGGTGTTTAGGGCTTTGTCCTTGCAAGGATTTCTCTCTCAAAGGCTTCGAGGTGGGTTGCTCTCAAACGACAAAAGCCGTGCACTAACTCTGAGCAGCCAACCAATTTATGGTGTAGGGGGTGGGCTATTTATAGCCACTAGGCAACCCGACCTGATTTGTCCGAAATGACCCTGGGTCACTAAGGAACTGACACGTGTTCCAACGGTCAGATTTCAAACACACACGGACAACTTTACTTGAGCTACAAGCAAAGCTGACTTATCCAGCTCTGGATAAGATTTGCTCTCATTGTCTTCGCTCGAAGACATAGGATTTTGGTTAAGCATCACTTCAGTCATTCTGACTGGTTTACTTGGACCCCACTTAACAGTACGGTGGTTCCTATGACTCAACAAAGAAGAAAAGAAACAACGAAACAACTAAGTCTTCGCGCTCCATAGTCTTCACGCGATGTCTTCTCTTGTCATAGTCTTCAATGTGAATATCTTCACATACCACCTTTGTCTTCAATGTCTTCATACATTTTTAGGGGTCATCTCCGGTAGGTAAACCGAATCAGTGAGGGACTACTACCTGTGTTATCCTGCAATTCTCACAAACACACTAGTCCCTCAACCAAGTTTGTCGTCGATACTCCAAAACCAACTAGGGGTGGCACTAGATGCACTTACATATTGTGCTTGCCAAAGGATAAAATGTAAAAAAGGAAAGGTGAATATCACCATGACTCTTTGCATGAAGTATAAGACAAGAATAAAAGATAGGCCCTTCGCAGAGGGAAGCAGAGGTTGTCATGCGCTTTTATGATTGGATGCACAAAATCTTAATGCAAAAGAACATCACTTTATATTTCCACTTGTGATGTGAACCTTTATTATGCAGTCCGTCGCTTTTATTTCTTCCACATCACAAGATCGTATAAAGCTTATTTTATCCACATTAATAGATCATACATATTTAGAGAGCAATTTTTATTGCGTGCACCGATGACAACTTACTTGATGGATCTTACTCAATCCATAGGTAGGTATCATGGACTCTCATGGCAAAACTGGGTTTAGGGATATTTGGAAGCACAAGTAGTATCTCTACTTGGTGCAAAGAACTATTTTTGTCAACTTTCAACAACTTTTATTCATCATACTCTTTATATGTGAAGTCATTATTCTTCATAAGATCCATATGATCTCTTTATTTCTTTTTATTTCTACTCTTTTATTCTATTCCATCAAGATCATAGCAAAATAATCAAGCCCTTGACTCAACACTAATCTTTATTATATATAGCTCACGGACTCGATTACATAGGAAGATCATAAAGCAAAACTCACAACTAGATCATACTAAAACTTTATTCTACTAGATCAAGATATTATCAAAAGGGTCGAACTAAGAAAAATGGTAAAGATAAAAGTGATGGTGATACGATACCGGGGCACTACCCCAAGCTTGGCAGTTGCCAAGGGGAGTGCCCATACCCATGTGTTTATGTTTCCTTCCTCAGAGGTGGTGATGAAGGATTTGTTGATGATGTAGGCTTGTCGTCCATCTTCCAAGGCATAGGCTCACCATCATAGAAGGATGATCGAGTCTCCAGGATCCTCAAATCTGCAGCCAAACTCATCCTCTTGAATCTATATTCATACTCATAGTTTTGGTTTTGCAGGTCATATGTAACGCCCACGATGCGGCTATATCTCCCACGTGTCGAAGCACCACTTAGAGGCATAACCGCATTGTAAGCAAAGTCGCAAGTGAGGCAATCTTCACAACAACCCATGTAATGAATAAGGAAAAGAGATACATAGTTGGCTTACACTCGCCACGTCACACAATAGCATAAATAACATTACATTCATCCCGATACACTCAAGGTCCAACTACAGAACCAAAATAAAGAACAACCCCAAAAGCGACAAAGTCCCGATCGCCCCAACTGGGCACAACTACTAATCGTCTGGAAAAGAAACGTAGTATCGTCCTGAGTCCTCATCGAACTCCCACTTGAGCTCAGTCGAATCTCCTGGAGCGCTATCATCGGTCCCTGCATCTGGTTTTGGAAGTAAACTGTGAGTCACGGGGACTCAGCAATCTCACACCCTCGCGATCAAGACTATTTAAGCTTACAGGAATGGTAAAAGGTATGAGGTGGAGCTACAGCAAGCGGCTAGCATATATGGTGGCTAACATACGCAAAAGAGAGCAAGAAGAGAAGGCAAAGGCACGGTCGATCAACTATGATCAAGAAGTGATCCTAGAACAACCTACGTTCAAGCATACACGAGACCGTTGTTCTCTTCCCGGACTCCGCGAAAAGAGACCATCACGGCCACACACACTCTGTTGATTCATTTTATTTAAGTTAAGCTTAAGGTTATCTACAACCGGACATTAACAAATTCCCATCTGCCCATAAGAGCGGGCACGGCTTTCGAAAGTTCAAATCCCTGCAGGGGAGTCCCAACTTAGCCCATCACAAGCTCTCATGGTCAACGAAGGAAATTCGTTCTCCCAAGACAACCCGATCGGACTCGGAATCCCGGTTACAAGACATCTCGACAATGGTAAAACAAGTCCAGCAAGACCACCTGCTGTGCCAACAAATCCCGATAGGAGCTGCACATATCTCGTTCTCAGGGCACACCGTATGAACACTACGTACAACTAAAACCAACCCTCAAGTTTCCCCGAGGTGGCGCTACAAGTGGCTCTATTTTGGACCAACACTTAGAGGAGCACTGGCCCGGGGGTTTAAATAAAGATGACCCTTGAGTCCATGGAACCCAAGGGAAAAAGAGGCTAGGTGGTGAATGGTAAAACCAAGGTTGGGCCTTGCTGGAGGAGTTTTATTCAAGGCGAACTGTCAAGGGGTTCCCATTATAACCCAACCGTGTAAGGAACGCAAAATCCAGGAACATAACACCGGTATGACGGAAACTAGGTCGGCAAGAGTGGAACAAAACACTAGGCATAAGGCCGAGCCTTCCACCCTTTACCAAGTATATAGATGCATTAAGATAGACAAGATATAATAATGATATCCCAACAATAAACATGTTCCAACAAGGAACAAACTTCAATCTTCACCTGCAACTAGCAACGCTATAAGAGGGGCTGAGTAAAGCGGTAACATAGCCAAACAACGGTTTGCTAGGACAAGTTGGGTTAGAGGTTTGACATGGCAATATGGGTGGCATGATAAGCAAGTGGTAGGTACCGTAGCATAGCCATAGAAAAAGAGCGAGCATCTAGCAAGCAAAGATAGAAGTGATTTCGAGGGTATAATCATCTTGCCTGCAAAGTTCTCTGAGTTGACGTTAACTTGATCCTCGTAAACGTACTCAACGGGCTCCTCGATCACGTACTCGTCTCCCGTCTCTACCCAAGCAAGAACGCAAGCAAAGGGAGACACAATCAACCACGTGCAATGCACAAACAACATGATGCAAAACATGGCATGATATGCGGGATGTGATATGCGATGCATATGCATGTTTCAGAAAGGAAAGATTGAACCTGGCCTCAACTTGGAAAACCAAGAGTGCCATTGGAAAGAGGAGTTGATTTCGGTCGAAATCGATATAAAGATCACCGGAATCGGATGCACGCTTTGCAAATGGCAAGCAAAACAAATATGGCACCGATCTGCGATTAACAGCAAGAGGCCATCTAAATGCATCATGAACAACATGCTACAACACTCTAACATAGCAACAATATACATGGCAGGGATCCACTCAAGATGCTTGACAAAAGATGAACACTGAGCTACAGCTAATTCACTCAATAGTAGGTTCAAACAAGCATGGCAAAAGTGCAAAAGATAACAGGTTACAGACTTAGTGAAATTATCAATATGTCAGGAATTTAACATCGGGAAGCAATGTTTACAGCAAGATAACTACATGCTACAGGCACATATCATGGCAAAGAAAGGCATGGCATGAAGATACTCAAAGCATACAACAAAAGTCCCTTACTGACCATAAGCCAAAAGGATCAGAAAATACAATGGCTACCATGTGAACATAGCAATTATTGTTAACAGATTCAGACTTAGTAGAAAACTGGAACATGGCAAAACAGACATCAAGTAGGCATGTTTACGAGCTCGATGCTCTCACCACAAGGCATTGCATGATAACCTAAGCATACACCCAGCAAGTAGACATGACATAGAAGCTAAACATGGTAAGAACAACATCATAACATGCACGAATCAACTACAACAACCTCGGCAAAAAATGCTTAACATGTAAACATTCTGCCAGGAACATTTTATAGCAAAAGTAGAGCTCAATTGACTCAAGCTAGGGTGCTCCATAAATGCAAACAAAGACATGGATGGATAGAGAACCACAATATCTACAAAACATCCTTAATGATCATGCTCAAAAGAGACGTGGATCACTCTGTATCAACATGAACACATGGCATAAAAATATAAACAGGGCAATGACTTAGAATATTTCTAAGTCCCTGAAATCAGCAACATTAAGAGGGCTACTTTGCATGCTTGTGCTACTCACCACAGAGATCACAAAAATACATGGCATACACCCATGTAAAGATGGCATGGCATACTTCAAAACTCATGTAGGGCTCAAGTTCATAGGAGGCACACATCAATCATGGCAAAAATGACAAATGTCCAATTGCTGATAATAATATGAAACTAACAGAAACTAGCACTCTTCCAACAGCATTTAGGGCATCAAGATGAGCTCAAATGAACATGATGCAATGAGATGAAATGAAGTACTCGTCGAGACGAACATTTCGATATGCTACATGCCCGAAACGAAGCCACGGATGCAGAGTTACGATGCGATGAAATATGCATAAAAACTAGGATTAGGGGCAAAAGTCAACCCAAGATCCGGATCGGGATCGGGCGCGGACTTCGAGGATGGTCGGCGGCGGAGTTCACTGTTCGTCGGAGTCGAGGTGGCTAGAGCTCGGGGTCGAGGAGGAGGGAGGAGAGGACGCCGGATCGGAGGAGCTCGCCGGAGATCCAGCGGCGCGGCGAGGCGGCGGACTTGGCGGCGGAGGCGGCGGCGGCGAGCGGGCGGAGATTGAACGGCATTGGAGCTCGCCGGCGCCAGAGTTGATGGCGGAGAGCGGTGGCCGGCTCGGGCGAGGAAGGAGGTGGCGCGCACGGGCGGCGGCGCGCGGGAGCCGGGCCGGGAGGGCTCCCCGCGGGCTCGCCGGGCCGGTGGCGCAGGGGCGGCGGCGCCTTCCACGTGGCGCGATAGGAGAGGGCAGCGACAATGTGTCCAGCCAGAATCGAACGTGTCCAGCGCGGCGCAAGCAGATTTTGCTAGGGTTAGGGGGGAATGACCCGAGAATTTCGGGGGAGGTCTAAATTTATAGGTAAAGGGACCTAGGAGGCTCCAAATTGAGCACGGTTTGCGGCCACGCGATCGTGATCGAACGGCCTAGGTGATGGAAGGGGTTTAGGTCGGTTTTGGGACACTTTGGAGGGGTGTTGGGCTACAACACACACAATTCCTTCTCGGTTCCTCGGTTAACCGTTGGAGTATCAAACGAAGTCCAAATGACACGAAACTTGACAGGAGGTCTACCGGTAGTAAACCAAGGCTGCATGGCAAGTCTCGGTCCAAACCGAAAACGCTTAACACCCACACACGAAAAGAGGTAGAAAGGGACACCGGAGGACATAGGAGCGCCGGAATGCAAAACGAACAACGGGGGAAATGCTCGGATGCATGAGACGAACATGTATGCAAATGCAATGCACATGATGACATGATATGAGAAGCATGACAAAGACAAAACCACACGAAGACAAAAACCCGACAACGAGGAAATATCATAACTTAGTGCCGGAAATGGCAAGAGTTGGAATACAAATATGGCAGGTTACATACGGGGTGTTACAACACTCCACCACTATGAAAGGATCTCGTCCCGAGATCTAGGACTGCAAAAACTCCGGGTACTCAGACCGGATGTGATCCTTGCGTTCCCAGGTGGCTTCACGGTCGGAATGATGTGAACACTTGACTTTCAGGAATTTGATAGACTTGTTGCGAGTCTTGCGCTCAGTTTCTTCAAGAATAGCAACTGGGTGCTCATGATAAGACAGGTCTTCTTGGAGAGCAATCTCTTCGAAGTCGACGGTGCAGTCAGGAGTCTTGAAACACTTGCGGAGTTGAGACACATGAAACACGTCGTGCACGTTTGCAAAGTTGGAGGGAATCTCCAGTTGATAGGCTAGATCGCCTCTTTTGGCAATGATCTTGAAAGGACCCGCGTATCTAGGGGCAAGTTTCCCTTTGATACCGAAGCGACGAGTACCTTTCATTGGAGAGACGCGGAGGTGGACATGGACTCCGATCTCGAAAGCCAAGTCACGATGCTTGCTATCATAGTAACTCTTCTGGCGCGATTGCGCGGCTTTGAGATTTTCATGAATGACTTTGCACATTTCTTCAGCCTCTGTGATCAAGTCATTGCCAAGAAGTTGGCGTTCACCAGTCTCTGACCAGTTAAGAGGAGTAGGGCACTTCCTGCCATAGAGAATCTCGAATGGGGCCTTGCCCGAACTCGCTTGGAAGCTGTTGTTGTAGGAGAACTCGACATATGGAAGACAATCTTCCCACTTCATACTGAAAGAAATGACACAAGCCCTGAGCATATCTTCAAGAATCTGATTTACTCGCTCGACTTGGCCACTAGTTTGAGGATGAAAAGTTGTGCTGAAGCGAATGTTGGTGCCCATGGCCTTCTGAAAAGAATCCCAAAACTTGGAGGTAAAGATGCTGCCACAATCTGAAGATATCAACTACGGAATGTCATGCAAGGAGACAATCCTGGAGGTATACAGCTTTGCCAACTGAGCTATTGTGATAGATTCTTTGATAGGAAGAAAATGAGCCACTTTGGTGAGCTTGTCGATGACAATGAAGATAGCATCATTGCCACGCTTGGACTTTGGAAATCCATTCACGAAGTCCATCTCAATATGGTCAAACTTCCATTCTGGAATGGCAAGAGGTTGGAGGAGACCAGCTGGTCGTTGGTGTTCTGCTTTCACTCTTCTGCAGACATCACATTCATTCACGAACTGAGCAATCTCGCGCTTCATTTGAGTCCACCAATACGACTGCTTGAGGTCCTGGTACATCTTTGTACTTCCAGGGTGAATAGAGAGGAGTGAATTGCGAGCCTCGTTCATAATGACTTTACGAAGGTCACCTTTAGGCACAACAATGCGATCCTCGAAGAATAGAGTATCCTTGTCATCAAGACGATAGCACTTGTACTTGGGTTGACTCTTGGAAATCCCAATCTTCACCTTTTTCACCATAGCATCAAGAAGTTGAGCCTCGTGAATCTGATATTCCAAAGTAGGAGAGACTTGGAGGTTGGAAAGAAATCCTTGAGGACTAACTTGAAGATTGAGTTTGCGGAAAGCTTCACAAAGCTCTGGCTGGTAGGGATTGATAATCAAACTGTTGCAGTAAGCCTTCCTGCTCAATGCGTCAGCAATTACATTGGCCTTGCCTGGAGTATATTCGATACTCGGATTATACTCTTGAATCATTTCGACCCAACGAGTCTGCCTGAGGTTGAGGTTTGGCTGAGTGAAGATGTACTTGAGACTCTTGTGATCAGTGAAGATGTCCACTTTTCTTCCCAATAAGAGATGTCTCCACGTTAAAAGAGCATGGACAACTACCGCCAACTCGAGGTCATGAGTGGGGTAGTTCTTTTCGTTGGGCTTCAACTGGCGAGAGGTATAGGCCACAACTTTCTTCTCTTGCATCAACACTACACCAAGACCTTGAAGGGAAGCATCACAGAAGACCTCAAACGGTTTGGATTCATCAGGAGGAGTCAGAACTGGAACAGTGACTAACTTCTCTTTCAGGGTGTTGAAAGCGATGTCACATTCAGGTGACCAGAAGTACTTCATGTGCTTCTGGAGAAGGTTGGAAAGTGGCTCCGCAATCTTAGAGAAGTTCTCAACGAACCTTCGACAATAGCTTGCGATCCCAAGGAAGCTGCGGAGTTGCTTCACGTTCTAAGGTGGTTCCCAATTCACAATTGCAGACACCTTCTCAGGATTAAAAACTATCCCTTGGCGGAGATGATATGCCCAAGGTAGAGAACCTCATCGAGCCAAAACTCACACTTTGAAAACTTCGCGTAGAACTGATGTTCTCTGAGTTTGTCCAGAACCAATCTCAAATGCTTGGCATGATCCTCCTTGTTCTTGGAAAAGACCAAAATGTCATCGAGGTAGACCAAGACGAAGTCATTTGTGTAGGCGTTGAAGATGAAGTTCATCATACAAGAGAATGTTGGAGGGGCGTTGATGAGACCGAAAGACATGACAGTGTATTCATATGAACCATAGCTTGTTCTGAATGCTGTCTTGGGGATATCTTCTTCACGAATGCGAATCTGATGATAGCCCATATGGAGATCAAGCTTGGAGAATACTTGAGCACCTTTGAGTTGTTCGAAAAGCTCATTGATGTTGGGAAGTGGGTACTTGTTCTTTATGGTCTTCTTGTTCAATGGACGGTAGTCGACACACAGTCGGTCCGTTCCATCCTTCTTCTTGACAAAAAGAACTCCACAACCCCATGGAGAAGAACTTGGTCGGATGAGACCCATACGCTCTTGAATATCGAGTTGCTTCTTCAGCTCCTTCAACTCTTCAGGTCCAAGCTTGTAAGGACGTTTGCAAACAGGTTCCGTTCCAGGCTCAAGATCGATGACGAATTCAACTGGCCGGTGCGGAGGCATTCCTGGAAGCTCTTCTGGAAAGATGTCTTGATATTCACAAACGAATGGAATCTGAGAGATGGCATCCAGCTCGCCCTTCTCATTGAGAGAAAACAGTCGGATGGTATCATCTCGAGCGGCAAAGACGATTACATCCTCAGACGAATGTGTCAATTGAATCTGCCTGGCAGCACAATCGAGGTGAGCCTTGTGCTTAGAAAGCCAATCCATTCCAAGAATAAGATCAATATCTGAGTTACCAAGGACCACTGGAGAAGAAAGAAACCTATAGTCTCCCAACGTGATAGTAACATCCGGGACGCAATTGTTAGAAGTCATTTGCTTGCCCGGGGACACAATCTTCAACGGGAAAGGAATCTTTTCGGTCACAAAATCATGCTTGGCAACAAATGGTCTTGAAATAAAAGAAAGCGATGCACCAATGTCAAAAAGAACTTTTGCAGGAACATCGTTAACAGGAAGGTTACCCATGATGACATCTAATGAGCCCTCTGCCTGAGCTGCGTTCATCATGTTGACCTTGGCGTGCTTGGGATTATGCTTGACCACTGCGGTGCTGGTAGACCTCACTGGAGGAGGAGGAAGACGCCTCTGATTGAAGCATTTGTTGGCATAGTGACCCTTCTGCTGACACTTGTTGCACGTGACCTCCGAGAGCGGACGGTGATATGGAGCACTTGATCTTGGAGCATGAGACGAAGTCTTGTTCTGAAAGCCTGGGTTGGGTGGGTGGGAAGATCCATTGCCACCTTTGCTCTTCTGCTGATAAGGCTGACGGAACGGAGGAGGAGGAGGCAACCAATACTTTTGATGCTTAGTTGCCACTTGAGTTGAGGAAGAAGAAGTTGCATCTCTGATTCGCTTCTTGGAAGCATCGCACTTGAGTTCAGCAGTCTCTTGTTTCAGTGCCATGTTGTAAAACTCATCGTACTTCTACGGCTCAAAAAGCACAAGAGCTAGTTGAAGATCCTCTCTGAGGCCACCTCTGAACTGATAAATCATGCTCTTCTCGTCAGGGACGTCTTGCTTAGCAAAATGGGCGAGCTTCTGGAACATGATGTTATACTGATAAATAGACAAACTGCCTTGCTTCAGGTTGCGGAATATTCCTCACGCTTGCTCTCAACAACACTCTGAGGAATGTGGTGAGCTCTGAAGTCTTGACGGAATTCATCCCAGGTAATCACACGACCTCCTCTAGAATCTTTGTACTGCTGATACCACTCTGCAGCTTGGTCTTTGAGTTGGAACGAGGCAAACTTGACAAAGTCCTCAGGCCTGACGTTGCTGCACTCGAAATGCTTGCAGATATCCACGAGCCAATCATCAACGTCTGTTGCCTCGACACAGTTGCTAAAGGTATTTGGCTGATTTGCGAGGAACTGGTTGAGTTTAGCAAACTGATTCTGATTGTTGCCATGGCCTTGATTCCCTTGGTTGCGCTCTTGCAAGAGTTGCATGATCAGCTGAGTGTTGGCATTGGTAGCGGCCATCACAGCTTGCCATGCCTCCGGAGGTGGAGGTGGTGGTGGTGGATCAGGATTCGATCGCATTGGAGGAGCCATCCTGAAGAGGGTGACATCCATTACCATCTTGACAGACATATATTCAAGATGAATCAAATAGATCGAAATGCAACATATAGTCTTAACATCCGAACAAAATGGACGAATGCATTCCAATTGAAATGGTCACACTTCCATAAATTGAGAAGCCACTTAGATAGAGGTAGAAGAATAAAACAACAAGGTACGGACAAGAACAAATACTTGGTGAGGATTACCCAATCACAAACCAAATATCCGCGGAAGAAATTCTAGAGCTACAAGAATTCCCACCTATGAAACTCCCGAACCTTTCCGATTATGCAATCAGGTGTTGGGGATACAGGGGAAGCATAATATCTCACTCAAAGCTAGCAAATCCTACATCCAGATGTATCCATCCTTCAACACATAACCAAGAAATCTTCGGAAATCATTTACCTCAACCTTCGAAAAGCATCCGTTATACGAGTTATGGCGATACTCCCGAACTCCGGCCCCAGTACTGGGTGGTGTCGAGGTTATCTCACCAACAACTGCATAAAAGAGATTTTCGATGTCAGCGAAACTCAGGTATTCCAGAATTGCAACGATAAATTTGTGACGACAACACCTCGGAGCTCAACTCCCCGGGACACTGCCACAACCCTTAAATGTCAGGAGGCACCAAGAACATTTTTCTCGTCACAAAACCATCGGAACGATTCCAAGGTACCCGCGTGATCCTAAAAAAAATTTAGTGAAATTTGAGAAGAGAAGAGTCAAAACTCTACGTCAGGATGCCTCACCAGAGCGACGAAGGGACTGAGGAGTAAAAAGAATCCTACTCTCTGATATATATAATCCTAAATGACTCAAAACATTTTTCTAGACTCAACAACGCCAACGATTCGATCAAGCAGGGGACTCCTAAGGTCGAGGAAGGCTCTGATTACCAACTTGTAACACCCATGATGCGGCTATATCTCCCACGTGTCGAAGCATGACTTAGAGGCATAACCGCATTGTAAGCAATGTCGCAGGTGAGGTAATCTTCACAACAACCCATGTAATGAATAAGGAAAAGAGATACATAGTTGGCTTACACTCGCCACGTCACACAATAGCATAAATAACATTACATTCATCCAGATACACTCAAGGTCTGACTACGGAACCAAAATAAAGAACAACCCCAAAAGCGACAAAGTCCCCAATCGCCCCAACTGGGCACCACTACTGATCGTCTGGAAAAAAACATAGTATCATCCTGAGTCCTCATCGAACTCCCACTTGAGCTCAGTCGAATCTCCTGGAGCGGTATCATCGGTCCCTGCATCTGGTTTTGGAAGTAAACTGTGAGTCACGGGGACTCAGCAATCTCACACCCTCGCGATCAAGACTATTTAAGCTTATAGGAAGGGTAAAAAAAAGAGGTGGAGCTGCAGCAAGCGGCTAGCATATATGGTGGCTAACATACGCAAAAGAGAGCGAGAAGAGAAGGCAAAGGCACGGTCGATCAACTATGATCAACAAGTGATCCTAGAACAACCTACGTTCAAGCATAACACGAGACCGTGTTCTCTTCCCGGACTCCGCCGAAAAGAGACCATCACGGCCACACACACTCTGTTGATTCATTTTATTTAAGTTAAGCTTAAGGTTATCTACAACCGGACATTAACAAATTCCCATCTGCCCATAAAAGCGGGCATGGCTTTTGAAAGTTCAAATCCCTGCAGGGGAGTCCCAACTTAGCCCATCACAAGCTCTCATGGTCAACGAAGGATATTCGTTCTCCCAAGACAACCCGATCAAACTCGGAATCCCGGTTACAAGACATCTCGACAATGGTAAAACAAGTCCAGCAAGACCACCTGCTGTGCCAACAAATCCCGATAGGAGCTGCACATATCTCATTCTCAGGGCACACCAGATGAACACTACGTACAACTAAAACCAACCCTCAAGTTTCCCCGAGGTGGCGCTGCAAGTGGCTCTGTTTTGGACCAACACTCAGAGGAGCACTGGCCCGGGGGTTTAAATAAAGATGACCCTTGAGTCCGCGGAACCCAGGGGAAAAAGAGGCTAGGTGGTGAATGGTAAAACCAAGGTTGGGCCTTGCTGGAGGAGTTTTATTCAAGGCGAACTGTCAAGGGGTTCCCATTATAACCCAACCGTGTAAGGAACGCAAAATCCAGGAACATAATACCGGTGACGGAAACTAGATCGGCAAGAGTGGAACAAAACACCAGGCATAAGGCCGAGCCTTCCACCCTTTACCAAGTATATAGATGCATTAAGATAGACAAGATATAATAATGATATCCCAACAATAAACATGTTCCAACAAGGAACAAACTCCAATCTTCACCTGCAACTAGCAACGCTATAAGAGGGGCTGAGTAAAGCGGTAACATAGCCAAACAACGGTTTGCTAGGACAAGTTGGGTTAGAGGTTCGACATGGCAATATGGGTGGCTTGATAAGCAAGTGGTAGGTATCATAGCATAGGCATAGCAAAAGAGCGAGCATCTAGCAAGCAAATATAGAAGTGATTTCGAGGGTATAATCATCTTGCCTGCAAAGTTCTCCGAGTTGACGTTAACTTGATCCTCGTAAATGTACTCAATGGGCTCCTCGATCACGTACTCGTGTCCGGGCTCTACCCAAGCAAGAACGCAAGCAAAGAGAGACACAATCAACCACGTGCAATGTACAAACAACATGATGCAAAACATGGCATGATATGCGGGATGTGATATGCGATGCATATGCAACTTTCGGAAAGGAAAGATTGAACCTGGCCTCAACTTGGAAAACCAAGAGTGCCACTGGAAAGAGGAGTTGATTTCGGTCGAAATCGATATAAAGATCACCAGAATCGGATGCACGGTTTGCAAATGGCAAGCAAAACAAATATGGCATCGATCTGCGATTAACAGCAAGAGGCCATCTAAATGCATCATGAACAACATGCTACAGCACTCTAACATAGCAACAATATACATGTCAGGGATCCACTCAAGATGCTTGACAAAAGATGAACACTGAGCTACGGCTAATTCACTCAATAGCAGGTTCAAACAAGCATGGCAAAAGTGCAAAAGATAACAGGTTACAGACTTAGTGAAATTATCAATATGTCAGGAATTTAACATCAGGAAGCAATGTTTACAACAAGATAACTACATGCTACAGGCACATATCATGGCAAAGAAAGGCATGGCATGAAGATACTCAAAGCATACAACAAAAGTCCCTTACTGACCATAAGCCAAAAGGGATCAGAAAATACAATGGCTACCATGTGAACATAGCAATTATTGTTAACAGATTCAGACTTAGTAGAAAACTGGAACATGGCAAAACAGACATCAAGTAGGCATGTTTACGAGCTCGATGCTCTCACCACAAGGCATTGCATGATAACCTAAGCATACACCCAGCAAGTAGACATGACATACAAGCTAAACATGGCAAGAACAACATCATAACATGCACGAATCAACTACAACAACCTCGGCAAAAAATGCTTAACATGTAAACATTCTGCCAGGAACATTTTATAGCAAAAGTAGAGCTCGATTGACTCAAGCTAGGGTGCTCCATAAATGCAAACAAAGACATGGATGGATAGAGCACCACAATATCTACAAAACATCCTTAATGATCATGCTCAAAAGAGACATGGATCACTCTGTATCAACATGAACACATGGCATAAAAATATAAACAGGGCAATGACTTAGAATATTTCTAAGTCCCTGAAATCAGCAACATTAAGAGGGCTACTTTGCATGCTTGTTCTAGTCACCACAGAGATCACAAAAATACATGGCATACACCCATGTAAAGATGGCATGGCATACTTCAAAACTCATGTAGGGCTCAAGTTCATAGGAGGCACACATCAATCATGGCAAAAATGAAAAATATCCAATTGTTGATAATAATCTGAAACTAACAGAAACTAGCACTCTTCCAACAGCATTTAGGGCATCAAGATGAGCTCAAATGAACATGATGCAATGAGATGAAATGAAGTACTCATCGAGGCGAACATTTCGATATGCTACATGCCTGAAACGGAGCCACGGATGCAGAGTTACGATGTGATGAAATATGCATAAAAACTAGGATTAGGGGCAAAAGTCAACCCGAGATCTAGATCGGGATCGGGCGCGGACTTCGAGGATGGTCGACGCCGGAGTTCACTATTCGTCGGAGTCGAGGTGGCCGGAGCTCGGGGTTGAGGAGGAGGGAGGAGAGGACGCCAGATCGGAGGAGCTCGCCGGAGATCGAGCGGCGCGGCGAGGCGGCGGACTTGGCGGCGGAGGCGAGCGGGCGGAGATGGCGCGACGGCGGAGCTCACCGGCGCCGGAGTTGATGGTGGAGAGCGGCGGCCGGCTCGGGCGACAAAGGAGGAGGCGCGTGCGGGCGGCGGCTCGCGGGAGCCGGGCCAGGAGGGCCTCCCGTGGGCTCGCCGGGCCGGTGGCGCGGGGGCGGCGGTGCCTGCCACATGGCGCGACGGGAGAGGGCAGCTGAGGGAGTCCTGGATTAGGGGGTGTTCGGGTAGCCGAACTATACCTTCAGCCGGACTCCTGGACTATGAAGATACAAGATTGAAGACTTCGTCCCGTGTCCGGATGGGACTTTCCTTGGCGTGGAAGGCAAGCTTGGCGATGCGGATATTCAAGATCTCCTACCATTGTAACCGACTCTGTGTAACCCTAACCCTATCTGGTGTCTATATAAACCAGAGGGTTGTAGTCCGTAGGCAATCAACTCCATACACAACAATCATACCACAGGGTAGCTCCTAGGGTTTAGCCTCCTTGATCTCGTGGTAGATCTACTCTTGTACTACCCATATCATCAATATTAATCAAGCAGGAGTAGGGTATTACCTCCATCGAGAGGGCCCGAACCTGGGTAAAACAAAGTGTTCCCTGCCTCCTGTTACCATCCGGCCTAGACGCACAGTTCGGGACCCCCTACCCGAGATCCGCCGGTTTTGACACCGACATTGGTGCTTTCATTGAGAGTTCCTCTGTGCCGTCACAATCAGGAAGGATGCCTCTTCCCGTCTTTAAAGACGGTGCCGTTGCTAAGGGAGCCTTGGCTGTTGGCCAGACCCTTCGGCTAGGTGGTTTCCTTATGACCACCTGTTCGGTTGTTGCGCCGACGGTGACCTCTCGGGTCATCAAAAGCAACCTACACGTCAGCTCGGAGCTCGTCGAGCAGCTAGATCCAATGAAGCTCTCTTCCGTAAACGAGCTCTTGGATCGCATCGCCGCCCTGGGGGTCGCTACAGATTACGACCAGGTTCGGCTTAAACCCGATCTAAGAGAAATTAACTCTCCCCAAGTCACCCACCATGTTGCCGTGGTAGAGGCGCAGTGCGGCGACCCTTCATCTATTTTAAGGACTAGCTACGTCTGAATTCCTGATTCCTCCAAGCCGGATACCCGCGGAGGGGAGGATGTAACTCAAGACCTGAGCTTAGGATCAGGCAACGGGCTAGATTTGTTGGACAATATCCAAGAATCCGAACTTCAGAGTTTGGAAACTCTTCAGCCTCCGAATCTTGGATTGGGTGAGGTTTCAGATTCAACGACACCCGCCCACCCGAGCATAAGCGATCTCTCCCAAATCAGGCAGAGGCCCGAGGAAACAGTACATCATTACTGGGCCAGATTCCTCCTGGTTATAAACAGGATAAAGGATTACCGCGAGGAAGACGCAATCTCAATTTTCTGCAGTAATTGCACAGGCGAGGGAATCCTTAACGCCGTAAGTCGTCGTGATATTACACACTTCGCTGACTTGGCGTCCATAGTACAAAAATATTGTGCGATGGCAAGCGCCTGGAAAACCGAAATAAAATTTTGGGATAATCCGGCCTTGAATAGTAATCCCATCTGAACTAAGAGGGTGCATCATCATAGGACACCCGGGATAAACACCAAAAAGCCAAAATCCTCTACAAGGCATGGAATCGTACTGGAAAGGTGGCTTGATGGACCCTGTAGAATTCACAGTACAGAGGATGCCACACCAACTCGCAGCCTCAGAGCATGTTGGATACTCCGGCAGGTGGCCAAAATTGGCGAGGACCTCTTAATCCTGGAGGCCGCATAAAGCCAGCCCGAGGACTCCAGTACCGTTCTCACAGTCTTCGAGACTTTCGCATCAAACAATGTGCGAAAAAGAACACTCCGCAGCCTCGCCGAAGTCTATCAAGTTGCAACAATAAATCCATGGAGCGACACTGCTATTACCTTCAGCGCAAGTGATGAACCTAAATTCCGAACAGCCCGAGCACCAGCCGCATTGGTCCTCAGTCCCATAGTGGACGGCTTTCGCCTCACCAAGGTGCTCATGGATGGAGGCAGCGGACTGAACCTCATTTATGAGGAAACCCTTCAAAAAATGGAAATAGACTAGAGCCGCATCGAGCGAAGCAGCACAACCTTTAGAGGAATAATCCCCAGTCGGGAAGCGCGCTGCACAGGAAAAATCACACTAGATGTGGTGTTCGGCACGCCGGATAATTACAGGTCCGAAGAAGTCACGTTTCAAGTGGCCCCGTTTAAGAGCGGACATCACGCTTTACTGGGACGGGAAGCATTCACAATCTTCCAAGCAATACCCCATTACGGGTACATGAAGCTTAAGATGCATGGGCCGAACGGAATTATCACTCTAGCTAGTGATCCGTACGTTGCACTCTGCGCCGAAAACAAGACGGCCGCATTAGCCCTTGAGGAACTATCCGAAGCCCTAGCGGCCGAGGAACTGACTGCACTGCGCTCCACGGTTAACAGGGATGATGTGATACTCGATAAGAGATCCAAATCCACATCCTTCAAGCCAGCTGACGAAATAGTCAAATTCCAGGTCCATCCAACGGACCCCGATAAAACAGCTTCCATCGGGGCACGACTGAGCCCTGATGTAGACGCCGCACTGCGAGAGTTCCTACTAGAGAACTGGGACATTTTCGCCTGGCACCCTTCAGACATGCCAGGGATCCCACGCAAGCTGGCCGAACACAGCTTAAATATCCTAAAAGGATTCAAACCTGTCAAACAAGCCCTTCGGCATTTTTCCGAACCCAAGAAACAGGCTATGGGAGAGGAGCTAGCCAAGCTATTGGAGGCCGGATTCATTAGAGACATAAAACATCCGGACTGGCTAGCAAACTTGGTGATGGTACCAAAGAAGGACAAATCCTGGGGCCTGTGTGTCGATTTTAAAGACCTTAACAAGGTTTGCCCAAAGGATCCCTTCCCCCTCCCCCGTATCGATCAAATTATCGATGCCACCGCAGGACACGACTCGTTGTGTTTCCTCGACACATACTCCGGTTACCATCAAATCAAGATGGCAGAATCAAACCAAGCTGCAACAGCATTCATCACACCATACGGCCCATTCTGCTTCAACACAATGCCCTTCGGGCTGAAAAACGCCGACGCAACATATCAGCGCATGATCCAGACATGTCTGGCAAATCAGATTGGCAAAACAGTGGAGGCGTACGTGGATGATGTGGTTGTCAAATCAAGATATGTCGAATCTCTAATAGACGACTTGAGGCTTACTTTCGATAACCTCCGAAAATACGACATCAAGCTCAACCCGGAAAAATGCGTCTTCGGCGTTCCAGCCAGAAAGCTCTTGGGCTTCATTGTATCCGGTAGAGGAATTGAAGCTAATCCAGCCAAGATCCGAGCTTTGTCACAATTGGATATCCCAAAGGACCTCAAACAAATACAAAAACTAACCGGATGCGTGGCGGCTTTAAGCCGCTTCATCTTCTGCTTGGGAGAAAAGGCACTACCCCTCTATCGCCTCCTTCGGTGCACCGAACACTTCGAGTGGACGGAGGCCGCCACGGCCGGACTTGATGAAATAAAAGCCATATTGGCAACAAACCCAGTCCTGGCCGCGCCGAACACCGGCGAACCAATGTTATTGTACATTGCAGCAACACATCAAGTTATCAGCGCAGTGCTCGTTGTCGAGCGGGAAACGGACGGACACAAATTCCCCCTTCAAAGGCCGGTCTACTACGTATCCACTGTCCTCACTCCATGCAAATCATGGTACCCGCATTATCAAAAGATTGCATACACGGTATTCATGGCATCCCGGAAGCTACGACACTACTTTCAAGAGTGTTCCATAACAGTAGCCTCGGAAGTACCACTCAACGATATTATCAACAACCGCGACGCAACGGGTCGGATTGCAAAATGGGCCATCGAGCTTCTCCCGTTCGATATAACCTATAAGCCATGGCGAGCTATTAAATCGCAAGTTTTGGCCGACTTTGTCGCAGAATGGACGGAGGCCGAGCTCCCTAAAGAGTACGGCACATATTCAAACTGGATTATGCATTTCGACGGCTCCAAAATGTTGGCCGGACTGGGGGCTGGCGCCGTCCTGACGTCCCCCACAGGAGACACGGTTCAATATGTGCTCCAGATCATGTACATGGATTCCAACAACGCAGCCGAATATGAGGCCCTCCTACATGGTCTTCGGATAGCAGTATCCATGGGTATCCAGCGCCTAGAGGTACGTGGGGATTGAAACCTCGCGATATCCCAAATAAATGGAGACTTCGATGCCAAGGACCCAAAAATGGCATCTTACCGCAACGCCGTCCTAAAAATGTCAGCTCGGTTCGAAGGGCTGGAGTTTCACCATATAGCCCGAGAAAACAATCAAGCAGCGGACGTCCTGGCACGCATCGGAGCAAAACGCAATGCAGTCCCCCCAACATCTTTTTGGAAAGATTGTTCAAGCCATCCGTAACATGGGAGGGGGAACCCGTAAATAACAGCTCGGACCCAGCCGCACCACTCGACGCCGAACAATCTGACACAATTGGAGGCTCTGCCAATGAAATTACACCTTCAGCCCACATAATAATGGCGGTCATCGCCCCATGGACAGAACCATTCCTAGCCTACCTTACTAGGCAGGAACTCCCAGAGGACCAAAACGAGGCCCGCTGCATAGTGCGGCGATCTAAAGCCTATAGAGTCCATGAGGGAGAGCTTTATAAGAAAAGCACTACCGGAGTCCTTCAGAGGTGCATCTCCGAAGAGGAAGGGCGGAACCTTCTGGTTGAAATTCATGCCGGACTCGGTGGTCACCATGCTGCTGCTCGGTCCCTTGTTAGCAAGGCTTTCTGTACAGGTTTTTATTGGCCGACGGCCCGGGCAGACGCTCAGGACTTAGTCCAACGATGCGCTGGTTGCCAACTTTTTGCCAACCAAAGCCATATGCCACCCACCGCACTCCAAACTATACCCATCACCTGGCCTTTTGTGGTCTGGAGGCTTGACATGGTCAGACCCCTTAAAGGTGGGACCGATAGGAAAAAATACTTACTGGTCATGGTGGATAAATTCACCAAATGGATAGAAGCCAAGCCTGTTAAAACGGCCGAATCCGGACCTGTGATAGACTTCATATCCGGGGTTGTACACCGTTATGGCATCCCCCACAGCATCTTAACCGATAACGGTACAAACTTTACCGCCGACGAGGTAAAACTCTGGTGCAAAAACATGGGCATCAAGCTCGATTATGCTTCCGTCTATCACCCACAAACCAACGGCCAGGTCGAACGTGCAAATGGTCTTATCATGAGCGGCATTAAACCCAGACTGGTGCGGTCCCTCAAGGAATCTAACACGCACTGGGTAGAGGAGCTCGACTCCGTGCTATGGGGGCTGCGGACCACGCCAAATCGCACCACCGGATACACACCATTTTTATGGTGTACAGCGCAGAGGCAATTCTGCCCTGTGACATAATTCATGACTCACCTAGAGTGCGCATGTATGAAGAAAGAGAAGCCGAGCTCGATCGGCAGGACAACTTGGACGCCCTGGAGGAGGAGCGTAACGTGGCAAAAGCCCGTTCCGCATTTTATCAACAGCAGGCCCGAAGATATCAAAGCAGAGAAGTACGGGCCGAAAACTACAATGTTGGCGAACTAGTTCTACGCCTGCCGGATAAGAAAAAGGACAAACTCAAGCCCAAGTGGGAAGGTCCATTCATAATCGACCAAGTCCTAACTGGCGGGGCATACCGCCTGCGAGATGCGTCGGATAACCGACTCGAGCCGAACCCGTGGAACGCCACCCGTCTCCGAAGATTCTATGCCTAGCGCCGTACTCTGGGTTCGTCTCCTTCCTCTGTCCATTTTTTGCATTTTTTTGTCTTACATTTCTCTCCTTCCCCTCTTTCCTTTTATAGCCCTTAAAGGCTTATCTAGTGATGCGCCACTCGCGCTCATTAAACCTGGGGGCTTCTTTAACAGAAGCTTATTTATACGGGCTTCATGCCCAACACATGCGTCAAACTTCCGCATGTACCTTTTTCTTCACCATTATATGCATCGATATGACTTAAGTTTTGGCCAAGCTGGGTTGCCTGGCTCCTGTGCTTACCCCTACGTTCTCGATTGTTCGGCTAGGCGGTAAAGGGAGCACCTCTGCAATTTTTACTGTCGGGTCAGCCGGATGTGTACCTCAGACTGGGTGAAGCCGAAAGCTAGCGTTCTTAAGGGAATATTCGGTCGGTGAGATAAAAGTTGATCTTTTTACTCATTTTATGCGCCCCCAGATGCTTTTTTCTACGTCTTTCTACACAGTCCGGACATGCACTTTAGGGCATGCCTCCCAGCGAAAGGAACCCCTAACGGAACTATTCTCTCTGGAAGATGTTTCTTACTAACCATGTAATATAACATAACTAGTTGGACACTTGTCTGATAAAGCACTAATGACCCCTACGCCTGGTCTCCACGCATACCATGGTTCTTATATAACCATTATGGTATTCGGACACACTCTGGACCGTCAGGTCCCAAGGTTGAAGCGAAAAGGTCGGCAACGACAAACGATCTACAATCCGGCTAGAAGGCATTACACATGTCAATTCAAAATTACATAGTCATTCTGACTGATTGTATTCCTCTTATATACCATCTAACAGGCTGTCTAATTTACAGTCCTGCTGGGAATACTTCGCGGCCAACTCTACTTGGCCGTATACTAAGCTCATAGGGATCTCCTTCCCGTCAGGCCCCACTGGTCTGACCTCGGCCATGTGGTTTGGGTTAGACTTCGTAAAATGGGTCTTCACCATGGCCCAGGCTTCCCTAGCGCCTTGTCGGCAGGCTGATATCTTCCACAACCGGAAGCGCCGCCGAGCTCCCTTCAGCTTCTCCGCAAGCTCTCCAAGGCTCTTGGGCATGGAGTGGGCAGGCCATAAGGCTTGGGCAACACCTCGCATCGCCTGTCGAATTCGCTCATGCAGTTGCATGAGTTCGGGAAGAAGGTCACCCGTAGAACCGGGTATCTCCTCTGCAGGACGACCTGTGAACATACCTACAGACATTACTCTATTAATCAACTTCCTCGCCAAACTCTTTTTTCAAAGTTCGCTCAAGCACTTACTAAAAATGCTGCGTCAAAGCCGCTGATTCTCCTTCGTGGAGTCCGACAGCTAGCCTCGAACATCTTTAAGTTCGACGTCCAGCTTGGTGTTGGCATCCTAAAGATCATTCTTCTCTCGCCTCACCCTTGTCAACATACTCTCACCGGCCTTTAGCTGGCGTAAGAGTTTTTGTTTGTCTGGATCGAGTCCGGCGCCATCTGCAATATGATTTGTCAGATTTACACCCACACCGCACAATACTAATCTTTCAAAGTGTATCTTACCTGAGGGGGTCTCTTTGGACTCCCCTGCTGCGGCTAGTGCGGCTTCTAGTTGAGCCTTGCACTTTTCCGGCTCCTGGGACAGTACAGTATTCTTCTCTGTAAGAACCTGCATATTAAATGATCCTTAAATCAGTTACTCTAACTGTTTCAAGTCTCGGGGGCTACTGGTATATATATATTTGACCAAAATTTTCTTACCCGTATGTCTTTTACATACTGCTCCGTGGCTCTGGCTAAACCATTTTGAGCGGCACGAAGGTACGCATCTCCCGAATTAAAGGCATCTAAAGCCTCTTGGGAGAAACAAGCGTCGCGTAGAACTGTCCGGCGACGCCTGTGGTTCATGGCACTCTCCACTTCAGAATTTGTGGAAGACAACCTGTCCACATCCTCTGTCGGAGGAGCGTCCGGTGCGCGCCTCGTGCTCGCCTCCGCTTCCTGGCCAAACGTTGGAGCCTGGTTGGTGGGAGCGCGATTGGCAACCTCTCCGGATGTAGTCCGGCGAGGTCTCTTCGTTCTAAAGATAGCACGAACGTTAATATGCCCTGATAGAATAACTCTAGGGAAACAGAAGGTACACTATACCTTTGCGCCGGCATCTCAGTCCGGACTTCATTCCTTTTTGCCCCACGGGGCCCTGCGGCCCCTCATTGGCTAGCTGCCACAGGTTCTGCCTCCTGCCTCGGAAAACTCCCCTGCAAAACACGGTTGTCATCAGAAACACCGAAATACGCGAGAGTGCAATCTCTCTCAAGGGAATGAGACTTCGGTTTCTGTCACCTGGGAGGCCGGAATTAACCCTGGGTAATCAGCCATGATGGCTACCAAGGTATTGTCCTTGCTTAGCTGATGGAATACCCCGTCGATAAGCTCCACCGATATGTTCGGATCCTCTTCGAAGTCCGGATTGAGGGACCGTTCTGGGTCCTCGGGCTGTGGAGGGCGGGTGCTTATGTCCTTTACCTCCTGTCGCAGTTCCTGCATTGAAGTCGTTAGACTACCTTTCTAACCATGGGAGTATAAAACAAACGGGCAAGTGCGATTGTTCACTTACCCAACTTGGAGGATCATACATACTGAATCCGGCCTGCGGATTGACGCGGAGGAATTCCTCCTTTTCTCCCTTATACAAAGAGGATAAGATCTTTACTAAGGCGGCGGCTGAGTTCGGCCCCTTACGACCGTGACGTGTGGTGTCATCCTCCCCGTTGAAATCCCACATGGGGTGGCCTCTATATTGAAGTGGCTGCACCCCCCGCATAATGCATGCAGCCATGACTCCAATCATGGTTAGTCCGGAGTGAGCCAACAGTCTTATCCAGCCCATCAGGTAAAGGACGTCTCTGTCACTTTCTCTCTGAGAGCTCCGCGGACGCCAGCTCAAGCGTTTCTTCAATGGAGCACTGTTGAACTCAGGGAGACCGATCCGGATAGGGTCCAGAAGCGGGACGTCATCTATGTAAAACCATTCCGAAGGCTAGTCCTCGGACACCTTCTTTGGGGTTCCGGATAGGTATCCAGTCTCGGTGATGCGCCATACTTCGGCTCCGCCCACTTGATATATAGACCCCTTTTCAGAATGGGGCACCAGGCAGAATAACCTCTTCCACAGCGTGAAATGAGCCTCAACGCCTAAAAATAGCTCGCAAAGGGCGACGAAACCCGCAATGTGCAATGCGGAGGCGATCGTGAGATTGTGCAGCTGGAGGCCGTAGAACTCCAGAAGCCCGCAGAGAAATGGGTGAATTGGAAATCCCAGTCCCCTTATTAGATAGGGGACGAGGCACACCCGCTCTCCTTTAGAAGGATTGGGGGTGCTCTCCGCTTGTTTTCCGCCATTATAAGTGGCGAGACCGGCTCGGACCGGGACCATGTATGCCTGAGGGAGGAATCCCTTGGCCTGAAGTGACGCTAACTTGCTATACGGGATGGTGCAACTCTCCCAGTCCCCGGGTTTGGGACCGGAGGGGTGAGGGGAGGAGCTGCGACGGCTGGTCATGTTGGAATGGACCTTTGCTGGAAGCGCTCTGATGATAACTCGCAGAAAGGAGAAGATGTGGTTTGGACCTAAATCCCCATCCCGTTAAATAGGCGGCTCGTTTATACGGCTAGGGGTGTGGATGTAAAAACGCCCCGGCTTTTCGCATTTGTTTGAACACGTGGAAGACGGCCATTATTGGACATGGAAGCCGAGGAGGACTACATTACAAAAATCAGACATTATTCCTACAAGTACACAAGATTTGGAGAAAAACCCGCCTTGCAATGCCGAACAAATCTGCGCGCCGGACTCATCGTCATTGAAGCCTGGTTCGGGGGCTACTAAGGGAGTCCTGGATTAGGGGGTGTTTGGGTAGCCGAACTATACCTTCAATCGGACTCCTGGACTATGAAGATACAAGATTGAAGACTTCGTCCCGTGTCCGGATGGGACTTTCCTTGGCGTGGAAGGCAAGCTTGGCGATGCGGATATTCAAGATCTCCTACCATTGTAACCGACTCTGTGTAACCCTAACCCTATCTGGTGCCTATATAAACCGGAGGGTTGTAGTCCGTAGGCAATCAACTCCATACACAACAATCATACCATAGGCTAGCTCCTAGGGTTTAGCCTCCTTGATCTCGTAGTAGATCTACTCTTGTACTACCCATATCATCAATATTAATCAAGCAGGAGTAGGGTATTACCTCCATCGAGAGGGCCCGAACCTGGGTAAAACAAAGTGTTCCCTGCCTCATGTTACCATCCGGCCTAGACGCACAGTTCGGGACCCCCTACCCGAGATCCATCGGTTTTGACACCGACAGCGGCGGAGATGTATCCGGCCGGAATCGGACGTGTCCAGCGCGGCGCGAGCAGATTTTGCTAGGGTTAGGGGGGAATGACCCGAAAATTTCAGGGGAGGTCTAAATTTATAGGTAGAGGGAGCTAGGAGGCTCCAAATTGAGCACAGTTTGCGGCCACGCGGTCATGATCGAACGGACTAGGTGATGGAAGGGTTTAGGTGGGTTTGGGGCCACTTTGGAGGGGTGTTGGGCTGCAACACACACGAGGCCTTCTTGGTTCCTCGATTAACCGTTGGAGTATCAAACGAAGTCCAAATGACACGAAACTTGACAGGCAGTCTACGGTAGTAAACCAAGGCCGCATGGCAAGTCTCGGTCCAAACAGAAAACGTTTAACACCCACACATGAAAAGAGGTAGAAAAGGACACCGGAGGACATAGGAGCGCCGGAATGCAAAACGGACAATGGGGGAAATGCTCGGATGCATGAGACGAACACGTATGCAAATGCAATGCACATGATGACATGATATGAGAAGCATGACAAAGACAAAACCACACAAAGACAAAAACCCGACAACGAGGAAATGTCATAACTTAGTGTCGGAAATGGCAAGAGTTGGAATACAAATATGGCAGGTTACATATGGGGTGTTACATCATATATCTGGGCTTGGAGGCGCTCGATTTTCTCGTGAAGCTTGAAGATGGCCTCCCCAATGTTCTTGTCATCCAGCTTGTGGTTGTTGGTGAACTCCATGATCATTATATGGTTGGAGTCGAGTCCATGTTCCACCATCTCCTCGCACTTGAAAACTTGTTGCTCCAATGCCTCGAGCCTTGTCTCCGTGCTTCCGGTCCTCCTTGGTCCCTCCACATCATGGATGTGCAACAACCCCTCACGCATCTCAATGGTTTGAGGGTGTTGCAGCACCTCCGTGAGGTAGGGGTTGATGACCTTCTCGAAGAACTTGTCCTTGGGGGCACTTGAAGATGCCATGGCGACCTAGATCTGTCAGAAAAACAGCTCAAAACAAAGATAGGAGATATTTGCGTGATACGGTGGTCAAAACCTTCAGGAGATTATATAGTGATTTTTTACCGACCAAAAGAAGTATCGTCAAGAAAACGGAGTCCGGAGAGCACACGAGGTGCCAACGAGGCAGGGGGCGCGCCCAGAGGGTAGGGTGTGCCCTCCACCCTCGTGGAAGCCTCATGTCCTTTCTGGTCTGCTTCTTATTTTCCTATTTTCTTAAATATTCCAAAACGGAGAAAAATTGCCATTAGAACTGTTTTGGAGTCGGTTTACTTGCTGTACCACGTACGTATTCCTTTTCGGAGTCTGAAACGTTCTGGAAAGTATCCCTTATGTATTCCTACAGGGTTACGGTTTCAATAACATTAGTTTCAACTTTTATAGGATTACCTGAGATATAATGTTTGATTCTTTGGTCGTTCACCACCCTCGGATTTGTGCCTTCGAAGTTGTTGATTTTTATGGCACCGGAACGATAGACCTCCTCGATGACGTAAGGACCTTCCCATTTAGAGAGAAGTCTGCCTGCAAAAAATTTTAAACGAGAGTTGTATAGCAATACATAATCACCTACATTAAACTCACGTTTTTGTATCCTTTTATCATGCCATCTTTTAACTTTTTCTTTAAACAGCTTGGCATTTTCATAGGTCTGGGTTCTCCATTCATCAAGTGGGCTAATGTCAAAAATCCTCTTCTCACCGGCAAGTTTGAAGTCGTAGTTGAGCTCTTTAATAGCCCAATATGCCTTATGTTCTAATTCAAGAGGTAGGTGACATGCTTTTCCATAAACCATTTTATACGGAGACATACCCATAGGATTTTTATATGTAGTTCTATAAGCCCATAATGCATCATCAAGTTTCTTGGACCAATTCTTTCTAGATCTATTAACAATCTTTTGCAAAATTAATTTAAGCTCTATGTTACTCAACTCTACTTGACCACTAGACTGTGGATGATATGGAGATGCAATTCTATGATTAACATCATACATAGCAAGCATTTTACGAAAGGCACCATGAATAAAATGTGAACCACCATCAGTCATTAAGTATCTAGGGACTCCAAACCTCGAAAAAATAACTTCCTTAAGCATATTAATACAGGTGTTATGATCAACACTACTAGTTGGAATAGCTTCTACCCACTTAGTAATGTAATCAACAACAACTAAAATATGAATACACCCATTAGAGGAAGGAAACGGTCCCATATAATCGAAGCCCCGAACATCAAATGGTTCAATAATGAGTGAATAATTCATAGGCATTTCTTGACGTCTACTAATATTACCAATTCTTTGACATTCATCACAGAACAAAACAAACTTACGGGCATCCTTGAAGAGAGTAGGCCAATAAAAACCGGATTGCAATACCTTGTGTGCAGTTCTATCTCCAGCATGGTGTCCTCCATAAGCCTCGAAGTGACACTTACGTAGGATCTGTTCCTGTTCATGCTCAGGTACACAACTTCTAATAACACTTCTACTCCTTCTTTATAAAGATGTGGGTCATCCCATAAGTAATGTCTTAAATCATAGAAAAACTTTTTCTTTTGCTGGTATGTGAAACTAGGTGGAATAAATTTAGCAACAATGTAATTAGAATAATCAGCATACCATGGAGCAGTGCGAGAAGCATTTATGACAGCTAATTGTTCATCTGGAAAGCTATCATCAATGGGTAGTGGGTCATCAAGAGCATTCTCTAACCTAGACAAGTTGTCTGCAATGGGATTCTTAGCTCCCTTTCTATCAATAATATGCAAATCAAATTCTTGTAGCAAGAGAACCCATCTAATAAGTCTAGGTTTAGCATCTTTCTTTTCCATAGGATATTTAATAGCAGCATGATCAGTGTGAATAGTTACTTTAGAATCAACAGTATAAGTTCAGAACTTATCACAAGTAAATAGAACTGCTAAGAATTCATTTTCAGTAGTAGCATAATTTCTCTAGGCACTGTCTAGAGTTTTACTAGCATATTGAATAACATTTAGTTTTTTATCAACTCTTTGTCCTAGAACAGCACCTACAACATAATCACTAGCATCACACATGATTTCAAATGGTAAATTCCAATCAGGTGGCTGAACAATAGGTGCAGAAATCAAGGCTTTCTTAAGTATTTCAAATGCTTCTAAACAATCATCATCAAAGATAAAAGGAATATCTTTTTGCAATAGGTTAGTCAGAGGCCGGGAAATTTTGGAGAAGTCCTTAATGAACCTCCTATAAAAACCGGCATGACCAAGGAAACTTCTTATACCTTTGATGTACTTGGGACACGGCATCTTTTCAATAGCATCAACTTTAGCTTTGTCAACTTAAATACCTCTTTCAGAAATTTTATGCCCCAAGACAATACCTTTATTAACCATAAAGTGGCACTTCTCCCAATTCAAGAGAAGGTTAGTTTCTTCACATCTCTGCAAAACTCGATTGAGATTGCTCAAGCAATCATCAAAAGAGGATCCATAAATAGAGAAATCATCCATGAAAACTTCACAAATCCTTTCACAAAAGTCAGAGAATATAGCCATCATGCATCTTTGGAAGGTAGCAGGTGCATTACATAAACCAAAAGGCATACGTCTATAAGCAAAGGTACCGAAAGGGCAAGTAAAAGTAGTCTTTTCTTGATCATCAGCTGACACAAGTATTTGAGAGAAACCAGAGTAACCATCTAGAAAGCAAAAATGTGTATGTTTGGATAATCTTTCTAGCATTTGATCAATGAAAGGTAAAGGGTAATGATCCTTTTTAGTGGCTTTATTTAATCTGCAGAAATCAATCACCATCCTATAACCTGTAATAATTCTTTGTGGAATCAATTCATCTTTATCATTAGGAACGACAGTAATACCTCCCTTCTTAGGGACACAATGGACAGGGCTTACCCCTGACTATCAGCAATGGGATAAATTATACCTGCTTCAAGGAGATTTATATTTCCTTTCTTACCACTTCTTTCATCTTAGGATTTAGCTGTCGTTGGTGATCAATAACTGGTTTGGCATCTTTCTCCAAATTTATTTTGTGTTGACATAGAGTGGTACTAATGCCCTTAAGATCATCAAGAGTATATCCAATAGCAGCACGGTGCTTCTTCAGAGTTTTCAATAATTTCTCGTCTTCATGCTCTGAAAGGTTAGCACTAATAATAACAGGATATATCTTCTTTCCATCAAGATAAGCATATTTAAGAGTATCAGGCAATGGTTTAATCTCAAACACGGGATCACCCTTAGGTGGAGGAGGATCCCCTAGGATTTCAACAGGCAAGTTGTGTTTCAGAATAGGTCCCTTTTTAAAGAATACTTCATCTATTTCCCTTCTTTCATTCATAAACATATCATTTTCATGGTCTAGCAAATATTGTTCTAAAGGGTCAGTAGGAGGCACGGCAATAGAAGCAAGCCCAATAATTTCATCTTTACTAGGCAATTCTTTATCACGGGGTTGTCTACTAAATTTAGAAAAATTAAACTCATGAGACATATCCCCTAAACCAACAGAAACAATATCCTTATTGCAGTCTATCTTAGCATTAACAGTATTCAAGAATGGTCTACCAAATATAATGGGACAAAAGTCATCTTGTGGGGAACCAAGAATAAGAAAATCAGCAGGATATTTAACTTTCCCACACAAGACTTCAACATCTCTAACAATCCCAACTGGTGAAATAGTATCTCTATTGGCAAGCTTAATTGTAACATATATCTCTTCTATCTCAGCAGGTGCAATATCATGCATAATTTCTTTGTATAAGGAATGAGGTATTGCACTTGCACTAGCACCCATATCACATAAGCCATGATAGCAATGATCTCCTATTTTAACAGAAATAACAGGCATGCCTACAACAGGTCTATGTTTATTTTTAGCATCAGGTCTAGCAATTCTAGCATCTTCATTGCAGAAGTAAATAACATTCCCATCAATATTATCGGCCAAGAGATCTTTAACCATAGCAATACTAGGTTCAACTTTAATTTGCTCAGTGGGTTTGTGTGTCCTAATATTACTTTTATTGACTACAGTTGAAGCTTTAGCATGATCCTTTATTCTAACAGGGAAAGGTGGTTTCTCAATATAAGCAGTAGGAACAACAGGATCATCATAAGTGATAGTATTTTCTTCAACTTTAATAGGTGCAACTACTTTTACTTCAATGGGAGGATTATATCTAAACCACTTCTCCTTAGGGAGATCAACATGAGAAGCAAAGGATTCACAGAAAGAAGCTACTATCTCAGAGTCAAGTCCATATTTAGTGCTAAATTCACGGAAAGCATCGGTATCCATAAAAGATTTAACACAATCAAACTTAGGTGTTATACCTGACTCCTTACCTTCTCGAGGTCCCAATGTTCAGAGTTGCATTTAATTCTTTCCAATAAATCCCATTTGAATTCAATAGTCTTCATCATAAAAGATCCAGTACAAGAAGTATCGAGCATGGAGCGACTACTGAGAGAAAGCCGAGCATAAAAATTTTGAATTATCATTTCTCTTGAGAGATCATGATTGGGGCATGAATATAACATTGACTTAAGCCTCCCCCAAGCTTGAGCGATGCTTTCTCCTTCACGAGGCCAAAATATATATATATATATAATTACGATCACGATGAACAAGATGCATAGGATAAAACTTCTGATGAAATTCCAAGTTCAATCGTTGGTAGTTCCATGATCAAATATCATCACATAGCCTCAACCATGTCAATGCATCTCCCTTCAAAGATAAAGGGAAGATCTTCTTCTTGATAACATCATCGGGCATACCTGCAAGCTTAAATAATCCACAAACTTCATCCACATAGATTAAGTGTAAATCGGGATGCAATGTTCCATCACATGTGAAAGGATTAGCTAGCAGTTTCTCTATCATACCCGAAGGAATTTGAAAGTAAACATTTTCAGTAGGTTGAGGAGAAACTCTTTTCTCTACTGGTCGGGGTGAAGATACCCCGAACAAGCCCCTCAAAGGATTATGTTCCATAGTAACAAGTGACAGTAAATTTCAGTACACTTTATAAATTTTTCCTTACCAAATTCCACCTACCAAAGGCGCTTCACTCCTCGGCAACGGTGCCAGAAAAGAGTCTTGATGACCCACAAGTGTAGGGGATCTATCATAGCCTTTTCGATAAGTAAGAGTGTCGAACCCAACGAGGAGCAGAAGGAAATGATAAGCAATTTTCAGTAAGGTATTCTCTGCAAGCACTGAAATTATCGGTAACAGATAGTTTTGTGATAAGGTAATTTGTAACGAGTAGCAAGTAATAAAAGTAAATAAGGTGCAGCAAGATGGTCCAATCCTTTTTGTAGAAAAGGACAAGCCTGGACAAACTCTTATATGAAGGAAAGCGCTCTCGAGGGCACATGGGAATTATCATCAAGCTAGTTTTCATCATGTTCATATGATTCATGTTCGGTACTTTGATAATTTGATATGTGGGTGGACCGGTGCTTGGGTAATGCCCTTACTTGGACAAGCATCCCACTTATGATTAACCCCCATTGCAAGCATCCGCAACTACAACAGAAGTATTAAGGTAAACCTAACCATAGCATGAAACATATGGATCCAAATCAGCCCCTTATGAAGCAACGCATAAACTAGGGTTTAAGCTTCTTTCACTCTAGCAACCCATCATCTACTTATTACTTCCCAATGCCTCCCTCTAGGCCCAAACAATGGTGAAGTGTCATGTAGTCGACGTTCACATGACACCACTAGAGGGATGACAACATACATCTCATCAAAATATCGAACGAATACCAAATTCACATGACTACTTATAGCAAGACTTCTCCCATGTCCTCAGGAACAAACGTAACTACTCACAAAGCATATTCATGTTCATAATAAGAGGGGTATTAATATGCATAATGGATCTGAAAATATGATCTTCCACCAAGTAAACCAACAAGCATCAACTACGAGGAGTAATCAACACAACTAGCAACCCACAGGTACCAATCTGAGGTTTGGATACAAAGATTGGATACAAGAGATGAACTAGGGTTTGAGATGAGATGGTGCTGGTGAAGATGTTGATGGAGATTAACCTCCTCTCTATGATAGGATCGTTGGTGATGACGATAGCGATGATTTCCCCCTCTCGGAGGGAAGTTTCCCCGACAGAACAGCTCTGCTGGAGCCCTAGATTGGTTCCGCCAAGGTTCCGCCTCGTGGCGGCGGAGTTTCTTCCCAAAAGCTTGCTTATGATTTTTTCCAGGGTAAAAGACTTCATATAGTAGAAGATGGGCATCGGAGGGCCACCAGGGGGCCCACGAGGCAGGGGGCGCACCCAGGGGGTAGGGCGCGCCCCCCACCCTCGTGGTCAGGGTGTGGGCCCCCTCTAGTGGATTCTTTCTCCAGTATTTTTTATTAATTCCAAAAATGACTTCCCTGAAGTTTCAGGACTTTTGGAGTTGTGCAGAATAGGTCTCTAATATTTGCTCCTTTTCCAGCCCAGAATTCCAGCTGTCGGCATTCTCCCTCTTCATGTAAACCTTGTAAAATAAGAGAGAATAGGCATAAGTATTGTGACATAATGTGTAATAACAGCCCATAATGCAATAAATATTGATATAAAAGCATGCTGCAAAATGGATGTATCACATATCATTGATAGAAAAGGAGTTGTGAACCCCATAGATGATAATTTGTCTAGGCTTGAAAATGTGCTTGATGACCCACTACCTATTGATGATAGTTTTCTTGATGAGAAGTTAGCTACAATAAATGTTGCTAATGGTACTCCTTGGTATGCTGACTATGCTAATTACATTGTTGCTAAATATTTACCACCTAGCTTTACATACCATCAAAAGAAAAAATTCTTCTATGATTTAAGACATTACTTTTGGGATGACCCACATCTTTATAAAGAAGGAGTAGATGGTATTATTAGGCGTTGTGTACCTGAGCATGAACAGGGACAAATCCTATGGAAATGTCACTCTGAGGCTTATGGAGGGCATCATGCTGGAGATAGAACTGCTCACAAGGTATTGCAATCTGGATTTTATTGGCTTACTCTCTTCAAGGATGCACGTAAGTTTGTCTCTTCTTGTGATGAATGTCAAAGAATAGGTAATATCGGCAAGCGTCAAGAAATTCCTATGAATTATTCACTTGCTATTGAACCATTTGATGTTTGGGGATTTGATTACATGGGACCTTTTCTTTCCTCTAATGGGTATACACATATTTTGGTTGATGTTGATTATGTTACTAAATGGGTAGAAGCCATTCCAACCAGTAGTGTTGATCACAACACCTATATTAAAATGCTTAAGGAAGTTATTTTCCCAAGGTTTGGAGTCCCTAGATATTTAATGACGGATGGTGGTTCACACTTTATTCATGGTGCTTTCCGTAAAATGCTTGCTAAGTATGATGTTAACCACAGAATTGCATCACCCTATCATCCTCAGTCTAGTGGTCAAGTTGAACTTAGCAATAGAAAAATAAAATTAATTTTGCAAAAGACTATTAATAGGTCCAGGAAGAATTGGTCTAAGAAATTAGATGATGCACTTTGGGCTTACAGAACAGCTTATAAAAATCCTACGGGTATGTCTCCTTATAAAATGGTTTATGGAAAAGCTTGTCATTTGCCTCTTGAATTAGAAAATAAAGCATATTGGGCAGTTAAAGAACTCAATTATGATTTCAAACTTGCTGGTGAAAAGAGGTTATTTGATATAAGCTCCTTAGATGAATGGAGAACCCAAGCTTATGAGAATGCAAAGTTATTCAAAGAAAAAGTTAAAAGATGGCATGACAAAAGAATTCAAAAGCGTGAGTTTAAAGTTGGAGAATATGTTCTTTTGTACAACTCTCATTTTAGATTTATTTTTTTTTTGCAGGAAAGCTCGTTTTGAAATGGGAAGGCCCATACATCATCGAGGAGGTTTACCGGTCTAGAGCCATCAAAATAAATAACTACAAAGGTACTAACCCGAAGGTTGTCAATGGGCAACGAATAAAGCATTATATCTCAGTTACGCCTATCAATGTTGAAAGTAATATTATCTAAACTTTAACACCGGAGGAACACATAAAAGAGTCCTTCCGGAACACTCCAGAATCATGAAAATAAAGAGGTACGTGATACGGTAAGTAAACAGACTCCGAAAAATCCACGAAAATATTTTTTATCAGTTTTGGAATATTTTAAAATTTTGAGAATAAAGAAACTTCCAGGAAGCATACCCTGGTGGGCACAAGACACAGCCTGGCGCGCCCAGGTGGGTTGTGCCCACCTGGGACACCTTTCGTACTCTTTTTCTTCCATATACTCGTCCTCCAAGATAAAAAATCTATATATACTCCCCAAACCTGTTGATCACCATATCATGGAGAAATCCTCTGTTCTCTTTTCCTGCTGTTTTCTGTGCAGATCTTAAAATATGTCCTCCCAAGACTCTGAGGGCGAGAGCTATGTTGCTAATCTCATCGCAGACCCTAAGTCCTATGGGGATGAGGAGCGCTATAGCTGGACCTTTGAGGAGGAGGAGGAAGATGAGTCGATTCCTTCCCGGTTCAAGGATGAGAGCATGGAGGCGTTATGCAAGAGGATAATAAAACTCGAGATCGATAATTGTGAGTTGATGATGGAAAATTTTATTCTCCGTCAGAAGCTGGAGGAAGCAAAAGGGGAACCCCGCACTTTCTCACCACCACCATTGCCATGGAAATCTAAGGACAAGGCTTCTTCTTCACCACCACCACCACCATCTTCTTCACCACAAAAAGAGAATTGAGCATCGGGTATGGGCACTCCCCTTGGCTTCCGCCAAGCTTGCGGGAGGTGCCCCGGTATCGTATCATCCCACTATCTTTTTGCTTTTACTTATTTTAGTTCGATCATTTGCTTTTAGATTAAATAAAGTTTAGTTTGATCCTTTCTTCTTTAAGAGTTTTCTTAGTGATCTATCATTGTAATCGTGTGCAAGTTATATAATAAAGTTAGTTTGAGTTTTTGATTTCTTTACTTTCATGATGGAAATAAACAAAAGAAATAAAGAAAGAAACAGATAAAGGGAATGAATGAAGAAAGGAAATAAATAATGAAAAGATTATATACTAATCCTATGGTAGGTGATAGCACCACATAAGGAAAAGTATAAGTAGAAAACTTTATTAGAGATTCACAAACATAGCATTAGTCAATGATGCAACTCATGAAAGAATTAATAAGGGAAGAGAAGATTCACATATATATACTATCCTAGAAATCTTTTGTGATTGTGAGCCCTCAACAAAATATTATATGCCAAAATTGTTGACGTTGGACAAGAAAGACAAGTTAATGGTTTATGTTTGTTTATATTCACATAGAAGTCATATTGTCATAGATCCTTTAACATGTGGTGCTTTCCCCCTATCTTTGCTAGCCAAAATTCTGTACTAAGTAGAGATACTACTTGTGCATCCAAAAACCCTTAAACCCAAATCTTCTTCAAGTGTCCACCATACCGACCTAGGGATTGAGCAAGATCCCTCAAGTAAGTTGTCATTGGTGCAAAAAGGCAATAAAAATTGCTTCTGAAAGTGTGAGATAATTTAGTGTAAAAGAAAATTGAGCGTTGTACGAACCTGGATGACAAAGAATAAAAGTGATAGACTGCATAATAAAGGTTGTCATCTTAAGGGGCAATACAACATGACGTTCTCTTGCACTAAGGGATTGAGCATACAAACAAATAAGTGCATGGCAACCTCTGCTTCCCTCTGTGAAGGGCCTATCTTTTACTTTTATGCAAAGAGTCAAAGTTTTTCTCTCTATTCCTTTTATTTTTCTCCTTTGGCAAGCATCATGTGGTGAGGAAAGATCTAGGCACATATGTCCAGTTGAATATAGATAGCATGAGTTATTATTGTTGACATCACCTTTGAGGTGATAATGTTGGGAGGTGAAACTATAAGCCCTTATCTTTCTATGTGTTTGATTGAAACATTTTGCTCATGGGTACGAGGTGAGTGTTAGCAATCATAGAAGACTATATGATGGTTGAGTATGTGGACTTGCCAAAAGGCTCCGACAAGTGACCCTTCCTGAAAAGATGGTGAATTGTAGTTGCAAAGTTGGCTGAGAACATAGTTTGTCTGTTTCTAATAGAGTTTTTGCTTTATACTTCGATTGTGTGATGAACTATTAATTATTCATGAGAAGTATATGATAAAATTTCTATGATAAAAGTCATGTGTTTAATTTTGTTGTTGTTATAATAATCAACATGATGCTTCTATGTCCGTATTTTGTTTTTATCGACACCTCTCTCTCAAAGCATGTGGACATGTTTTTCGATTTCGGTTTTCACTTGAGGACAAGCAAGGTCTAAGCTTGGGGGAGTTGATACGTCCATTTTGCATCATGTTTTCTTACTGTTATTTATAATGTTTTTATCCATAATAATGCTTTTTGGAGTAATTCTAATGCCTTTTCTCTCATAATTTGCAAGGAACACATCAAGAGGGAGAATTCCGGCAGCTGGAAATATGGACCTCGAAAAGCTACGTCAGGCCACCTATTTTGCACAACTCCAAATGAGCTGAAACTTTACGGAGAATTTTTATGGATTATTTAAGAAATATTGGAGCCAATAAACACCAGAGGGGTCACCAGGTAGGCACAACCCACCTGGGCGCGCCAGGCCCCTCAGGCGCGCCCTGGTGGGCTGTGGCCTCCTCGGCCCACCTTCGATGACCATCTTCTGGTATAGTCATTTTGACATACAAAAATAAGAGGAGGACTTTTGGGATGAAGCGCCGCCGCCTCGAGGTGGAACTTGGGCAGGAGTACTTTTGCCCTCCGGTGGAGCAATTCCGCCGGGCGAACTTCCCTCCGGAGGGGGAAGTCATCGTCATCATCATCACCAACAACTCTCCCATCTTGGTGAGGGCAATCTCCATCAACATATTCAACAGCACCATCTCCTCTCAAACCCTAGTTCATCTCTTGTGTTTAATCTTGTTACCAAAACTATAGATTGGTACTTGTGGGTGACTAGTAGTGTTGATTACATCTTGTAGTTGATTACTATATTGTTTATTTGGTGGAAGATTATATGTTCAGATCATTATGCTATTTAATACTCCTCTGATCATGAACATGTTTATCATTTGTGAGTAGATACTTTTGTTCTTAAGGTCACGAGAGAAATCATGTTGCAAGTAATCATGTGAAATTGATATGTGTTTGATATTTTGATAGTATGTATGTTGTTATTCCCTTAGTGGTGTCATGTGAACATCGACTACATGACACTTCACCATATTTGGGCCTAAGGGAATGCATTGTGGAGTAGCAATTAGATGGTGGGTTGCGAGAGTGACAGAAGCTTAAACCCCAGTTTATGCGCTATTTCGTAAGGGGCCGATTGGATCCAAAAGTTTAATGCTATGGTTAGAATTTATTCTTAATACTTTTCTCGTAGTTGTGGATGCTTGCAGGAGGGTTAATCATAAGTAGGAGGTTTGTTCAAGTAAGAACAGCACCTAAGCATCGGTCCACCCACATATCAAATTATCAAAGTAGTGAACACAAATCAAACCAACATGATGAAAGTGACTAGATGAAATTCCCGTGTACCCTCAAGAACGCTTTGCTTATCATAAGAGACTGTTTTGGCCTATCCTTTGCCTCAAAAGGATTGGGCTACCTTGCTGCACTTTTGTTACTATTATCGTTACT
Organism: Triticum aestivum; assembly: GCF_018294505.1. NCBI lineage: Eukaryota > Viridiplantae > Streptophyta > Magnoliopsida > Poales > Poaceae > Triticum > Triticum aestivum. Next base: position 611,238,125 of record NC_057812.1, read on the forward strand.
TTCTCGTTACAAATTATCTTGCTATCAAACTACTCCGCTACTTACAATTTCACCACTTGCAGACAATACCTTACCGGAAACTACTAGTCATTTCCTTCTGCTCCTCGTTGGGTTCGACACTCTTACTTATCGAAAAGAGCTACAATTGATCCCCTATACTTGTGGGTCATCAGATTGCTTATAGACTTGTATTTCTTCTCCGATATTTGGGTTTTGTTTGGCCAACTTGGTCTATTTATCTTGCAATGGGAAGAGGTGCTTTGTGATCGGTTCGATCTTATGGTGCTTGATCCCAGTGACAGAAGGGGAACCGACAAGTATGTATCATTGCTATTAAGGATAACAAGATGGGGTCTATTTCTACATAAATAGATCTTGTGTACATCATGTCATCGTTCTTATTGCATTACTCCGTTTCTCCATGAACTTAATACACTAGATGCATGCTGGATAACGGTCGATGTGTGGAGTAATAGTAGTAGATGCAGGCAGGAGTCGGTCTACTAATCTTGGACATGATGCCTATATAATGATCATTGCCTGGATATCGTCATGATTATTTGAAGTTCTATCAATTGTCCAACAGTAATTCGTTTACCCACCGTTTGCTATTTTCCTCGAGAGAAGCCACTGGTGAAAACTACGGCCCCTGGGTCTCTTCCTTAATATATTTGCATTTGCGATCTATTTTCCTTTGCTTTTATTTTCAGATCTATTAAACCAAAAATACAAAAATACCTTGCTGCAATTTATTTTATTTGGCGTTCGATCTATCAACTTATTACAACTCTCTCACGTCTGTTTGCCAATTTCTGTCGCCGTTATCCAAAAGGGATTAACAACCCCTTTAATACATCGGGTTGCGAGTATTTGTTATTTGTGTGCAGGTGATGTTTACGTAGTGTTGCTTGGTTCTCCTATTGGTTCAATAACCTTGGTCTCATCACTGAGGGAGATACCTAATGTTGTTGTGTTGCATCATCCCTTCCTCTTTGGGGAAATACCGACATAGTTCTAGCAGACATCGGTAGACAACTGGGCGTAGAACGACCAGTACAAAATAAAATTACACTAAAAAGAATACTCATCTTCTTCTTTCTCCGAGTGTACGCCGCTGGCTGTAGATTGAAAATTGTACTAAACCAATAGCAAAGAAAGACGACACCTGCAAACGGCCTTGCCATACTCGACTTTCAAGACCGCAATAGTGTAGCGACCAGACCTCAAATGGTCCAATCTCTGTGCTCAGGTGTCATCCCTAGATCAGTAATGCTGACACCACACAGTACTTGAAGGATTTATAACAGAGTAGCAATCACACACTTATTACATCGAGTGTCTCAATAGAGAACTTATTACAATAAATATGGCTTAAGGCCATCTAATAACGATAACAGCAGAAGGCTTGGAAGATAAGTGAGTCCATCAACTCCAACGGCATCACTGAGTATAGAACCACGACCTAAAACTCCTTAATCATCGTCTGAAAAGTCTGCAACATTAACGTTGCAGCCCGAAACGGGTCAGCACATGGAATATGCTGGCAAGGTAACACATAGAGAGTACTGAAATGAAATAGCTATTCTACATGCATATTTGGCTGGTGGAAGCTCTATGGTTACAGTTTTGCGTAAAGCCAATTTTTCCCTACTGCAAAGGAATAAATTTTATTTAACTATCATGGTAGTTGTTAAACATTGAGAATGGTTGACAGCATTCTCAATTCCAATTAAGCATCATCATTAAACAAAACCCAACAAAATTAAATTTTAGAGTAACATGTTGAGATTCACATGATAATCCAGGTACTAGATACTCAAGATGTCCATAACCGGGGACACGGCTAACCATGATTAGTTTATACACTCTGCAGAGGTTTGCGCACTTTTCCCCACAAGACTCGATCGCCTTCGTTTGGTTTCTTGCACTACATGGTGTTTGAGAAGACGGATGACCGAGATACAGTCTTTCAGAAGCGCTAGCACCTTACGATGGATAGACCGTTACACCTATTTTCCCCTACATCTGCTAGTCTACCCTGTAAGAGTTCACACGACTTAATCAACTATGCTAGAGCCCATAATAGCTTGTGGCTGCACACGGAAGTTTCTAGTTTGAAAAATCTCATGATCCCTTTGGGCCTGGGTGGCGTTCCAAAAAAAATAGGCAATCCTGGAATACCCAGGTACCTCAATCCACCCAGATGTGTGTTTAAGTTGCCACCTTAGATAAACCATTAATTAACAAACTCACATCTGTCATGGATATCACTCACCCAATCCACGTCTACTAGCATAGCATAGCAATAGTAAGCAAACGTAGAAGTAACTCCCAAAGGTTTGATAATATAACAGGTAATAGGTACTACCTCAACTACTTCCCATCCCACAATTTAATTAGATCATAATCATGCAATGTTTGAGGATTTATCTAATGCAATAAAACTGGGTAGTAGGAGGTATGATCAAAGTTTTACTTGCCTTGCTGATCCGCAAAACCTAGAGATTCGAAGTAACAGGCGGCGCACTCCGGGTATTCTATCACAGACAAACAAACAAGCATACAATAAGTACTTATCTAATGCACCGGTAAAACTCAAATAAGAGATCTAACCAGAAAGTTCAACTTAAGAACTCCGGTTTGCAAAAAGAATCAAATCAAACGAAGCAACGAAAGTCAAACGGCAAAAGAAACAGGCTTCGTTTACTATTCTGGATCTAGGACAATTTTTACAGTGGGAAAAACTTGTTTAAGTTGGTTAAACGGATAGAGGGTTTCGAGACGAAACTCCAGGCGCTTGAATCGCCTAATTCCGATAAACGAGCGAAAAGTTATACTAAAACGAAAATCGGATCAGAAATCGCGATCAAAAAAATCGCGGATTTAATCCGAGAAAAAGAAAAACGACTAACGTTCGCTAGAACGAACGAACAAACGAACGCTCGCTATTTAAATAAATCAGAAAAACCGATCTATTTAAAAAAACTGAAGCTAAAAAACGAACAAAACCGTCGGAAAAAACGAACGGTTTTTCGGAAAAAAACCGGCGTCTCAAAAAAACTACCCGGCAACTCCGGCGAGAAATCCGGCGGCGGCAGCGGGCTCCGGCGATGGTGGTCGCCGGCGGGCGGCGGCGGCGGCGCGGACGGCGGCAGCGACGCGGGCGGCGGCGACACTAGGGTTCGG